>NC_081442.1:12613314-12638770 GCF_007210705.1 Tigriopus californicus
TTTTTACCTTTTTTTTCTTCCTGTGATGATACGTAACAAAGAGAAAGATGACTTTTGAGAACAAGAACTTTATTCATCTGTGCATCAAATGGGACACAAACCCAATCATTAGGTGAGCAAAAGTGCCCTAAGCAATGGCACTAGACTCTCAAAAAGAATCAATTGCATACTGCACCATAACATCAGAATCAATTAGCAACTTTCCTAATGGCAAGCATTGTAATGAAGAAGATGAAATTTCTTGTTAAGAAAATAAAGAAGCTGAAAAAATCACCTATGATATGCAATTGTTTTCCTAGAGGTTGGCAACAGAAAACGGCAATAAACAGGACTAACAATGACCTTTTGGCCATGGCATTAACGTTTTTGCAATTCATCGCATATTTCCGTTCATTCCCAAAAAAATTTCCATCTTTTCTGGACTTCTCGCACTTGCTATTTTTTCATATTCTTTCAACTTTTTCGCATATTTTGCATTTTTTTCTCATTTTTGCCCAACTGACAATTTTTTTTTTCAATCTTTTAAGGTGCAAAACGCAACTTTCAGCTTGTAATAACAAAACATCGGCTAAATATAAGTTTATGAAATTTTAGGTCAATATATAACAGAGAGTGCGTTTAATACTGATTGACTATGTTTTTGACAAGGATGCATTTTGATGTGCTTTAAGTGATTGAAAACAGTTATCTGAGCTACTTTTAGACATGTGTATTTTACTAAAGTTATTCCTTTTGTCTGTTTGACAAAGAAAAACATATCTTGATGTCTTGTCATTTGAGCAAACACTTAACCAGAAAGTATAACCACCGAGTATTCAAACAAATCCATCATCCTCATTATTAATTTGTATCATTGTGATAGCATTTTTAAATAATCTTATTTCAAGCTGAGCATACGCATGACATGGTCATGTCATGGCGTAAAGATAAACATAAAATATGGTGTGTAGGCATTATACTAACATAGTTAAATATAAAAAAGAAAAAATGTCAAAACGGTAAAGGCAATAAAATAGTTGACTAGAAAGTGATATCACAATGAGTATGACTAGTATTGTTCAATGAACATGAAAAATGGCAAGAGGGGAATGATAGAGAGTACAAAAACAGGTGGATAGAGGTAAATGATGAACATCTTGGTTATTGCAGTAAAGTGGGTGGGTCAGATTGAACTGATGCTTTGTCAACTCTCGTCGTTCATAGCATTGGGCCGGGAGCCGGACAAAGGTGCGTGACCGCCAATACTCCGAAGGGATGTCGGGCCAAGGACGATAGGGTGTTAGCAAGTCCTTGACCAGGCAGGACAGCTTGTGTCCGGACATCACCTCCGGAAAGGTCAGGCTTATATATTATGTGTTAATTTGATTAAGCCTGAGGCTGTACTTGCTACTGAGCGAAATAAATGTTAAAATGGTAAGGTGGTTTGGTAATCGGCATGAGCATCATCCAATTATATTGCATTGGTGGGCTCTTTGAGTCTACTTACCATTGGTTCGATTTCATAAATCAACGTCTCTGGTTTCAATGCCATTTTTAAGCCATGCAACATACAATAGATTCAGTTTTCATACATAGCTCAACAAGGCTCAGCCTTTCTCAGTGCTGAAAAATCTGGACCCATTTTGAATTTTGAAGCATTTCGATCCATTGGGAGAGGCTACGTAGAAACATTGGGACTCTAGGTGAAAGAAGCTCCGAAAGGTAACTGAAATATATTTCTTCAGAGCAGCCATGAGGGTTTTAGGGGCAGTTGTTTACCGTAGGTAGAAGCCTTTTCTTAATCTTTTAAAAGTTATCATTCCCGGGGTATTGCATTAGCTTATCACAAAAATAGTTTTGCGATTATCCCTCTGAAGCAAAGGGCACTGCTTTGCCGTTGAAAATCCAATATAAATATGAAAGAGACCTTCTTCATATCATTACTTTCATTCAAGACTTGAGGGTCAATCAAGATGGCTTCATGGAACCTCGCTTTCATTCCCATGGTCGTTTCCATCGGTAAGACACGTCATCCTCAACTTCAAATGTTTAGTGTTAAAAACTGTCATCTTGTTTTGTTCCAAAATTCAGGCCGTTTTTGAACAGCCCCTCCCTCGCCTTTGTGACGCATAAATACGAACTAATTTGATTTCAAAGTCTGGCTCATTAAGTTATTCGGGTAATTGTCATTAAAAATTATATTATTAAGTAGTTTGCTCCCTGTTTCATAAAAAGAGTGTTCAAAATGCAAATAGAAAAGGCATTCCTAATGCTTAATAGCTCGATGCCCTTGATAATCAATGTAAAGCCTTATGGTCTTTCATTATCACTGAAATTGACAAAATATAGTAATTTTCTGATTAAGAGTGACACTAGATTTCATCTGAATCTGTAAGATTAGAAATGATTGCAATATGTGGAGAAGCCCAATACATCTAAAAGATTTTTTTGTTGGCAGTGACTAATAGATCTCGGAAAAAAGGTAAATTAAGCCCCCAAAAGGTAGGGAAAAGGGAAATTTGGTTTAAAATCATCATTGAAAACAAAAAAAAAATATATTGTTATGGCAAAAGATTCGATCACAAAAACATATGCACTCACAACGAAGGAATCGATAAGTTTTCCTAAGTCTCTTG
Source organism: Tigriopus californicus (assembly GCF_007210705.1). NCBI lineage: Eukaryota > Metazoa > Arthropoda > Copepoda > Harpacticoida > Harpacticidae > Tigriopus > Tigriopus californicus. Next base: position 12,615,930 of record NC_081442.1, read on the forward strand.
AAAAAATACGCTTGAAAAAGATCCATTTGAAATTTGTGTTTTCATCCTTGAAATTGAGATTTTTTTTTTTTGGATTCAAAGAAGCCCTCAAAGGCGCATGAAACCGTATTTATGTGACAATGATTACGAAAAAACCTGCATTGAATGGATGTCACCATTGCTGCACTTTATGCTATGATTTCAAATATTTTGCCATTGAAGTTTGTAATGAGCTAGAAGGAAAAAACGAAGAAATCGGCAGTGTTCCTTGTGATTTGGCTGGCTAGTAAAACGTACAATTGTGTTTGGGATTTTCTGTCAGAAGCTAGACAGGCAATGTGTGTTGTGCATAAGATTCCATTCATCAGTATTTATCGCTTCCTTCATTCTACTAAATTCTCTTTTCGTTCGATAGGTGTGTTCTTTGTGATTAACAATGAGCCCGGACAATTGCAAGACGAATGGGATTTCATCCAAATGGACCCCAACTATTTGATGCAAGCAAACTCGAAAATAGAGAATGTAGTAACCTACGAAAACTTAACGGAGGAAATCTACGAAAAGATGATGATCGAAAATGACTGGGATCGCAGTTACTTTGATGCCTTAACGCCAGAAGAAAGGGCGGCCAATTTGAAAGAAGCTGCCAAGGCGATCAACGCCCAAAACGAGGCATTCAAAAGCAAGAAATCGTCGTTTACCTGCAAGCTCACCGCTCTTTCCATTTTGGGCGAGAAAGACTTCAAGGAGCGCGTCAAGAATCAGTTGGATCCATTTCCAAAGGACTCTCGAGAGTCGTCCTCATTGCTAGGAGGGGCACAACATGAAAAGCAAGCACTTGACGAGAAGTATGAGAAATACTTGGCACGCCTCATGGAGGACAGGAAAGACCTACCAACGGAGTTCTTTACACCCGAACGGTATTTGACACCAGTAAAAGACCAAGGCAATTGCGGCAGTTGCGCCATTTTTGCTACCGTGGCCACGATTGAAACTGCGTTTTTGAAGCAGAACACCGAGTTGATCCCTTTGGATTTGGCGGAGCAAACATTCTTGAATTGTGCCAAGGGCTTGTAAGCAAAAATTAAGCAGTACATTTACATATCGCATGCTTTACCAACAATTTCTCTTGTAGCCGAGGCATCGGTGGTTGCTCTGAAGGAAATGAAATAGATGCACCATTTAGGTATTTGATTAGTCACCGTGGAGGAAGTCTTCCACCCGAGTGCTTGAATCCCTATAACGTGGAAAAAGAGCACAATCAATGCATTACGGAACACTACAATGTCAATGCGGGTGTTAAAGTAAGAGCTAGATTTCGTTACCTTGGAACAAAAGTACGTCATGGAGAAAATTGGTTCTTTTTGAATTGAAGGTCACTGATAACTACCATTTCGACAACGTTGGAGAGCAGAAGCTAAAATACTTAGTGAATGTATACGGCGCAGTTGAAGTGGCCATGTTTGTTCCCGACTATATGAGGAACAAAATGCAGCATGTCGGAGCAGGTGTCATGGATGAATGTGCACCGTGAGTATCAAGTGAACACGAAGTAAGTTGTTGTTATGTAATGTTCTTGTGTTCAAACCATCTTTCCAGAAATCTTGCACCTGGCAAAGCGGGCCATGCCGTGACTATTGTTGGATATGGATTGGACACCACCACGAACACACCTTATTGGAAGGTCAAAAATTCATGGGGAAAGAGTTGGGGACAGGAGGGTTACTTTCTAATCAAGCGTGGTGTAAATTGCAACAATATCGAAACGGTGAGTGCGAGGGAGATCAAAAAAGGTAATTTTTATCTTCATAGCTCATGAACCTAACAAATACTCGTTTTCAGGTTGCTGTGGGACCAATTGTTGCGCTTTCTGGGGAAAACAATTCACTAGTGGATCAGCAAATATTTTCATCCGTTGTACTCAAGACTGCATTGATGCTTTCTCTTCTTCTCTTTCTTATTCATAATTTTGCTTTTCGTTTGGTTTGATTTGTTTTTTTTTCGTAAGCATTTCGAAACACTACAAGAATTAAAATTCCCAGTGCTATTGTTCGGCTTTCTTCGCTTTTTACGGCCAATTGTGTCATTGTACTAAAATGATATTTCCAACCCATTTGTGCGCCGGGGATTCTATCTTTAAAGTCAAGACATTCTTCTAGCTTTACTCTCACAAGCTTTTCCATGATCTTGGCCGTATTTTATGTCAGGGAGATCTAACGGTAATTTGCCACGTGACATCTGTCCCCTCCTTTATATAGATTGGGGATAATGTGAGCGGTTTTAAACTGTATTGGAACCTTTCCCTCAGCTTATGATCGGCTCATTACATAAAGGGGGAGAGAATTCACCGCATCTGAATCACTTTTAAAGAAGTGCACCGTCATGCCATCAGGGCCTGGAGATCTACTTGATTTGAGGGGCTTGATTGCTTAGGCAATATCCTTTTTTGGGGGGTTGTTTTTTCACAGACTTTTTAACCGCTATAGGGAATGGAATCCCCAATACTTTTAAAATGAAAGGTTATAACTCGCCTACTTACTTATCACTTTTCAATCTTTATATGATATTTGGTCCACCAGCGAATTTGAGTTGGCAGACCGAACTTGTTCTTGAATGTAAGGGTGATCTGGAATGTTGCTTAAAAATTTGTTCAAGTCTGACTTGAATGATGCAACCGGATCAACAAGGCCTACGTATTCCTTATGAATATTAGAGTGCTAAATTAGAGTATTTGCGGCTTCGGAAGGTTTTGAAATGCAATTTTGCGACAAAATTAGAAGCTTCTAAAAAAATTTTGGGCTGATAGAAACCTCAACACTTTTTAAGATTAATAAAAAAATAATCTAAATCCTGCTCATTGGTATAACATATTGGCAGGATAACTTTACGTTTGAAACCAAAATAAGACTNACCCTTGTTCTGTTTCTCTTCTTTCGTTTTCTTGTTTGTCGTCTCCCTGAATTTTGAGTTGTTGAATAACGAGTTTTTGTTGTAAAAGATGGCCGTCGAAAATTTACACGTGATACTTGAAGTGCTGGTTTATGTTAACTTCAAAACCGCGAGAAATCGCAGAACTATTGGTCCTTCGAGCCGGATCTTGGACAAGTGGGCTGGCCCTCGAACCCGTAGCGAACTACCCGAGAGCCAGAATTTGAAAACATTGAAATGTGGTTTTGCTAACGTGCTTGGGTTTTTTCATCGTCATGTCGGAGAGCGGATCGGATGAACTGGATCCCAACGCCATCAAGAAACCTGACCATGGGGACCCCAGCACCGAATTAGCAGGATCATCTAGAACCGTTCTTGAGAGCCAAGAAGAAGAGCTGAGGAATTTGCGTCAAGTCATGTCGGGAAAGAAGCGTTCAATAACCGTACAAATCAAGAACATTGAGAGGGATTTGGTGTCAGATCCACTTCCCAGTCGCACTGCATTAAAATATCAACTCGAATCATTAAAGAAAACCCTATCGGAATTGAAGACAGCGGCCGGACAAGTTCTTCAGACGGATTTGTCTGATCCAGATCGGGACGGAATTGAGACGTACTTAGCCAATGAGGAGCGTCGGATTAACATCTGCTTGGGCACCACTGTGGAGCATATAGAGGCTAGAGCAGACGAAGCGACGACGATTATTACGTCCAGAAACCCAGGTTTGCGTCGATTTCAAGATGAAGAACGAGCCAGACTCAATCGAATCCGAGATCAAAAAGCCGCTCAGATCGGACGTCTGGAACGAGAAAACGAAGAAATCAGAAGCAAGATGGAGTCATTGGAACTTGGTCCGCGGGCTATGGAGTTTGACAGTTGCTTACCGCCAAGACCGATAGTCATGACCAACTGGATGTCCCAACCTTCTTCAGAGACGGGGCCGAGTGGAGGAAAAAGCACGATCAGAAGTGAGATGCCCGTATTCTCTGGGAAGCCGCTCGAATTCACGAACTGGTCAAACCTCTTCCAATCACTCGTTCACACAACAAATAAATCACCGGCGGAAAAGATGGGTCTCCTTCGCATGAGTTTAAGTCCAAGTTGTCAGCAGCTCATAGCTGGATTTTCGAATAATGAGCAAGATTATCATGAGGCTCTACGACTCATTCACAAGCGATTTGGGCATGAAAAGCTCCTTCAACGTGCCCATCTTCAAGCAATCCGAGACATACCCAAGGTTGCTTCCAACGATCCGTCAAGCTTTTCTACCTTTGCCGATTCCCTCCAAGGTCATTTGAGAGTGGTGAATAGATTATATCCCCGTGGAGATGGCATGTTGTTATCCCTCATGTTTGATTTGGAGCATAAGCTGGACGAAGGGAGCTTCCTTCGGTGGCGGGATTTCAGTGGAAAGGTGGATGAAACCGATCGCATCCATGCATTTGGCGAATGGAGCATGGACTACGCGGAAGAACTACGCTATTTCCACTCGGAGAAGGAGGTGATCCCGATATCCTCGAAGAAACAGGGTTCCTTCCATGTCTTGGATTCCCAGGTTAGGGTGGTGTGTAGGATCTGCAGGGAGCCTCACAAAGAACGGCACTGTCAAAAATTCAAGAATGCCTCGAATTCACAACGTCGAGAAATGGCCAGAAATTTCGGCATGTGCTTCCTATGTCTGGAGGTTGGCCATAGGGCCTGGGTTTGCCCGAGGAAAAAAGAAATGTCCTGCCACAGGGATGGTTGTGGCCGTGGCCACCATATGTGGTTGCACGAAGAGGACCGTGGGGAAGAGCATAGCGCAACTTCCAAGAATAGCTCCCCCATAACATCCAACGTCAATTCCGTTAATTTTGAAGCAAGATTAGGGATTATTCCTGTGACCTTGTATCACAAAGGGAACAAAATCATGGTCAGCGCCCTCGTCGATGAGGGTTCAGACACCTCGTTGGTGAGTGATGAGGTGAGGAAGAAGTTGAAAATCCCAAGACCATCTCAGTTTGAGGTCACGATGAATCTCGTCTCAGAAAAGGCAAAATTCAGGTCTGGAGCAATAACCTTAGAAATCTCTGGATCTGATAGTGCTCGCCATGCATTGGTGGCCATGACAATGCCCACTGTCTGTAAGAATTTGCGAGCTTTCTCATGGAGCGGAATCCAGAAGAAGGTGCGTCACCTCTGTGACTTACCAATTGTTGAAAATGATCGAAAGGTGGAAATTCTGATAGGAGCGGACCACCTGCATCTGATATCGCCTCAAGAAATCAGAAGAGGATCTGAGACCGAACCGCAAGCGTTCCGTTGCTCTCTTGGATGGGTTATTCGCGGAAGGTTGCCGATAAACACCAAACGAGAACCGATCATCCAAAGCAATTTTGCTGTTACTGAGTCTGGAACTCTTGAGGAACAAGTTCGACGGTTTATGGAATCGGAACGATTTGGATCGGAAGGGGTCAAAGATCGAGGACCCATTTGGTCCCAAGAGGAGGCTTTTGCCATGAAACTTATTGAAGAACAGACATTTAAACTAAATGATGAACCTGGTTATTGCGTGAGCCTTCCGTGGAAGTCGACTTTTAAGCCCCAGAATGATCAAGAGATTGCCATGAGAAGATTTCGATCCCTTCAAAGAAAGATGAGCAAATCTCACGAATTTGCCGAAGATTATATCAAAGCGATCCAAACGTATTTGGAGAGCGGATATGCCAAGAAAGTGATGGACGAAGTGGAAAAAAATCACCTAGAACAACGATGGTTACCTCATCACGGGGTCTACAAGGATCCGACCAAACGAAAATTGAGAGTTGTGTTCGATTCCGCAGCAAAATATTCGGGCCTCTCCTTAAACGATTGTCTTTTCACCGGGCCTACGCTTCAGAATGAGTTGATACTACTGTTGCTCGGGTTTCGGGAATACCCCGTGGCAGTGACGGCCGATATCGAGGCTATGTATAGCAGGATCTTTATGAATCAGGAAGACGCAAGATTCCATCGTTTTCTCTGGACAGAAGACGTGGCAGGCCAACCCGAACTCTATGAGATGACAAGGGTCGTTTTTGGAGATTCGCCTTCGCCGTGTCAGGCCATACACGTACTCCAGCGAACCGTTGAAGATTTTGGGACTCCACGGTTGTTGGAAGTGGTCCAAAACCGGTTTTATATGGACGACTTTCTCAACAGTTACAAGTCTGAAATGGAGGCTATTCGAACTGGGAAAGATTTAACGCGAGTGCTCCGGAATGGCAACTTCAATCTCGCGAAATGGGTTTCAAATTCAATTGATGTCGTTCAAGAAATACGGGAAACTGCTCCAAGACCTCGGGAGGATATGGATGAAACCGAGCAAAGACCATCTGGTATCAGTTTGGGACATGTGGAAGGAAAGGTTTTGGGTATGGTTTGGGATCCCCAAGACGACACTATGTCCTTTGCATTGAAGAACCATTCACAAGTAGCTGCGGTTTTTACACGACGGGGGTTATTAAGCAAGTTATCCGGATTGTTTGACCCAATGGGCCTCGCTGCACCCTTTGTGGTAAAAGGAAAAATTAAGATGCAGGAGCTTTCTCGCTCCCCATTTGGATGGGATGATGATATTCCCACCGAAGATCATCATTGGTGGGAGAGATGGCTAGGCCAAGCAAAGTTATTATCGAGAACAAAAGTACCTCGATGCTTATTTCCCACTGGGGGGAATAATTTCCAACTACACGTATTCTGTGACGCAAGTCTGGAAGCTTTTTCCGCCGTGTGTTATCTACGAGTCGAGTTGAGTGAAAATATCAAAACAAGAATTATAATTGCCAAAACAAGGGTGGCCCCCACGAGACCGTTGACCATTGCCAAACTCGAATTGAATGCTGCGTTGCTTGGTGCTCGATTGGCGAACACTGTGGGGGAGGCCTTGCGTGAAAAAGTGACAAGACGTACTTTTTGGACCGATTCGTCAGCCGTTCGAGGCTGGTTACGTGCAACAGCCTCTTTCTACAAACCATTTGTGAGCCACCGCGTTGGCGAAATCCAAACTTTAGTTCTGCCTCAAGAGTGGCGATATGTACCGGGAGAACAGAATCCGGCGGATTACGCAACTCGATCTCAACTCCAAGACCAAGCGATTGCACAGGATTGGATTGATGGTCCTAGGTTCTTGTGCCAAGTCGAAAACATGTGGCCCAAGGACTTAAATGTTCCAAAGAATCTAGATGAAATCAAAAAAGATTTCCAAAATTTCCAAGTGTCCTCAGAAAGGTCGGACGGTAATGTAGGATGGTTTGAGGGAATCAAGGATCTCAAAGCGGCTGAGAGAAAGCTTCTAGAGGAGGTTGGAGATGAATCTAACATCTCTGAGATTCTCATCAAGAGGAGCCAAAGAGAATCCTTCCCCTTAGAACTGGAAGCCTTATCAAGAAATATCCCATTACCCAAGACATCAAGAATTCTGGCCTTAACCCCTTTCCTCGACCCCAAGGGAATCGCTCGAGTTGGTGGGAGAATCAGTAGGGCTCTGGTTCCATACGAACAACGTTTCCCCATCATCTTAGACTCACGTCACCCATTCACTAACCTCATGTTGGATTTCGAACATCAAAATTCCAATCACCCAGGAGTAAACCACGGATTGGTTTTACTGCGGCAAAAATTTCACGTGTTAAAGGGACGGGAAGCGATAAAGAAGTGCCGTAAACGATGCATTCATTGCCAAAGGCAAGTGGCCAGACCGTGCACTCAACTTATGTCGGATCTCCCGACTGAAAGGTTGGATGTACCCGCTCCTCCATTTACCAACACCTCTGTCGATTGTTTTGGGCCCTATCAGGTGTTGATTGGACGGAACAAAACTGATAAACGTTGGGGTGCCATATTCACTTGCCTCACTACTCGCGCCGTACATCTTGAGTTATTGCGAGGTATGAGTGAAGAAGATTTCTTGGCTGGTTTCCGAATCTTTGAGAATTTGAGGGGAAGGCCTCAGACCATGTACTCTGATAACGGCACAAACTTTGTGGCTGCCGAGAAAGCCATACGGTCCAAAAATATCCCCATTACCTGGAAATTTCAAGTACCCGGAGCTCCTCATTGGGGAGGAGCTCATGAATCTCTTATCAAATCTGCAAAACGAGCTATGGACAGTGTACTACAAAGGGAATCGAATCAGTTGAGGAATTTGAGAGAGGACGAATTAAGGCTGGTGATGGCAGAAGTCACAGGATTCCTTAATTCAAGACCGCTTTTGTACGAAGCTGGGGATCCAAGCAAGCCCACAACCCTCACACCCAACCATTTTCTCTTGTTGAGACCAAATCCAATCCTCCCTGATGGAAACTTTGCCCAAATGAGTCCCAGGAAACATTTTCGATACATCCAATCCTTGGTGGACCAACTTTGGAAGAGGTGGATCCAAGAATATTTGCCCTCTATGATTTCAAGGCCGAAATGGAGGACTGAAGGGCAAGAACTTGCCGTCGGTGATACAGTCATGATGATCGACCCGACGCTTCCACGGGGAAAATGGTTAAGTGGAAACATCAGTGAAACCCACCCCGGAAGAGATGGGAGAGTGCGAGCCGTTACCCTCGAGACGCCAGAAGGAAAGAAGACTCGCCCTGTTACAAAACTATGCTTATTGTCGCGCAGTTCCGAAACCGCCGAGTGAAATCTCGGGAAGCAAGGAAGAGGAGGAGAAATGTTCCGACGATTTGTATGAAATTATTCGGTTTTGTTTGTTTCCTTGCCTTTCCCTTCTAACTCATGTTTTTTACCCTTGTTCTGTTTCTCTTCTTTCGTTTTCTTGTTTGTCGTCTCCCTGAATTTTGAGTTGTTGAATAACGAGTTTTTGTTGTAAAAGATGGCCGTCGAAAATTACACGTGATACTTGAAGTGCTGGTTTATGTTAACTTCAAAACGGCGAGAAATCNACGGCCAATTGTGTCATTGTACTAAAATGATATTTCCAACCCATTTGTGCGCCGGGGATTCTATCTTTAAAGTCAAGACATTCTTCTAGCTTTACTCTCACAAGCTTTTCCATGATATTGGCCGTATTTTATGTCAGGGAGATCTAACGGTAATTTGCCACGTGACATCTGTCCCCTCCTTTATATAGATTGGGGATAATGTGAGCGGTTTTAAACTGTATTGGAACCTTTCCCTCAGCTTATGATCGGTTCATTACATAATAGGGAGAGAAGTCACCGCATCTGAATCACTTTTAAAGAAGTGCACCGTCATGCCATCAGGGCCTGGAGATCAACTTGATTTGAGGGGTTGACTTGCTTTGGCAATGTCTTTTCTTTCTTTTTTTTGTTTGATTTTTCACGGACTTTTTTAACCGCTACAGGGAATGTAATCCCCCAGTACTATTCAAATGAAAGGTTATAATTCGCCTACTTATTTAGTACCTTTCAATTTTTATATGATATTTGGTCCACAAATGAAACGGGCGAATCTTTCACCTTCAGAGAATGATTGGCAATCCGATCCATCTATTTGAACGAGCAAATAATCAGTCATTTATCTGGGAAAGGGGTTGCTCACTTAACTGATAGCCATGCCGCCTCTATCATGAAGATTGGAAGTCCCATTACCAAACCTCAACAACTTGCCCTTGATATCTATCACGTATGTCGAATCAACCATATTCGGCTACGAGTTCTTAGGCGACCTAGAGAGAATCCCAGATTACAGGCCGCGGACGCCAGATCCCGCCACTTTGACACTGAAGACTGGGGTCCTGACTATGACGGGTTTCTCCTCATTGAGCAGTTTTCTTCCAAGCCATTCGACGTCGATTTGTTTGCCACCTTGGAGAACAGAAAGAGCCGAAGTGTATTTAGCCGTGGGAAACAATGCCTTTAGTTTAGATTGGAACAAATTAGGATTCTTCCATGCCTGCCCTCCCCCCCGATTGATCGTTCCAGTGATTAAACAGGTCGTTGCTCAAAATGTTCCAGCGTGCTGATAGTGCCCTTCTGGCAAGCGTCAAATTTTTACCCCTTTTATCTCCGGTCATTTTTATTGCCATTACCGTTTTGCTATTACAATTACAATTGCCATTAATCCATTGCCATTACATTGCAATTGCCATTACCTTTTATTGTCGGTCATGGGCAGCTTTAAAGTAATGAGTCAGTGGGCAGGACTCGGTCCGTTGAGATCCGACTGATCTCTCTTTCAGGGCTAAAATTGGCGGGCGGGAAATGGACGAAAGAGCAGCCAAAAGTTTGAGAAGATCATCAAGTTCAAACTTGTTGAATTTCTTGATATTCATGAAGTCCTTCCTCCTAGCCAGCATGGGTTCCGAGCACATTTTAGCACGGTTACCCAACTGATTGAACATATTGAGCGGGTTATTGAGGGACTAGAGAGTCATGAATCAGTTGATGTAGTTTATCTCGACTTTGCCAAGGCCTTTGACAAGGTAGATCATGGTCTTTGAGTTAACAGGCTCCATGAAATTGGGATCCAAGGCAGGGTTCTCAATTGGTTAAAACGTTTCATTTCTGGTAGGAAGCAATTGGTTAAGGTTGAGGGATCCCATTGTGACATACATGATGTCAAGTCAGGTGTTCCCCAGGGTTCGATCTTAGGGCCCCTCTTGTTTATAATATTCGTTGCCCCGCTTCAAAAGCTTAGTCTCTCTGCCAGTCTCTCTTCTTATGCTGACGATACAAAGTTAGTTTCTGGTAGGAATGGCCAAGATTCCAGTAGCCTTGCAAAGGACTTAGATCCAATCTACTCTTTGGTAACTGAGAGTAATATAGCCCTGAACGGAATGAAATTCCGCTCAATGACGTTTGGGTCAACTTCTTTAAATACTCCACTCGTAGACAATTGAGGTAAAGATATTGAGCAATCTAAGAAATATTTAGGTGTAGTCCTCCAAAATTATGGAAAGTCCGAAGAGCATATCCAGTTGAAGGTGGGTAAGGCTTTTCAAATGTGTTTTTGGATATATCGCACGTTTAAGTCCAGAGATAGCACCACGATGCTGACTCTGTACAAGTCGATTGTCCAGCCACATCTTGAATATGCCTCACCCATTTGGACTCCAATGAGTTCAGCAGGTTTGCAAAAGGTCGAACAAGTCCAAAGATGTTTCACTTGGAGCATCAGAGAAATGAGAGAGCTCTCGTATTGGGAGAGAGCTCTCGTATTGGGAGAGAGCTCTCGTATAGCGAGAGACTAAACAAGTTGGGACCGTACAGTGTTCAGAGAAGGTACGAAAGACATCTAGTATTGTACGCCTTCAAAAGCATCTATGCGCTTTGTCCCAACCCAGGATTTAGGGTCATTTCTAGTGACCGTAGAGGCTTAATGTGCGTTTTGAGAGCACCTTCAAGCCCTGGAGAATCCATGCTAGTTCGAACAATAAAGTCCTCATTTCTTCTTTCTCGGGCTCCTGTTTAATGTTTTGTTTTGTTGTATTTGCTTCCCTCTGATATTCGTAGGGAATACGTAGGCCTTGTTGATCCGGTTGCATCCTTCAAGTCAGACTTGGAATTTTTTTAGATAGCATTTCAAATCAACCCTACATTCAAGGATCAACTCGGTCTGCCAACTCAAATTCGTTGGAAGACCAATTGTCCTTTTTGCCCAAGTTGGGAACCCTAACTCAGGTCCTTCAAGCCAAAGAGCTCAGCCGAAGGAGAAGCCTATAAGGCATGTTAAGTGATAGAAATGCATGGAAACATTTAGTTCGGCTCCCCGATTTCGGGCATTTTGGGAAGGGAAAGCTAAGACAAACATCGCAGTTAGAGACCCTGGTCAGAGACGTGCGAGGTTTGACAAGTGACTCCACTTCGAAAAAGTAAGCAATCAGATGAACTAAAAAGTTTCCAAAGAGATTTTGAATTGATCCGCTGTATAAGAAAGAGTACTGTCATGACAAGCACCACTGAATATTTCTTTTCAAGGACACTGCGAAGTTTTACTCAAAGACAAGCTGATTCATGGATGTGGTATTTTAGATTATTAAAATAACTTTTATTACTTTCTAAATACTTTCTGAATCCATTTAATCATAAGATTTGATTGCAAACATATTTCATTCCATTATTCAAATCAACATTATGGCATGTGAACTTCCTGAGTCTCTCAAGAAACAAGTCCTTTATACTTTACAATTCAATTTGTTGAATATGGTTGTACTATTTTTTTGAAGCACTTTAGTCCAAATTGACACTGGTAGCATGCGAGAAATCAGCGTGACAGCTATATTTCATTAAGAAATACCGGACTGATTCAATTCTAATGGCAAAAGACATTTTAATGCTGTAGAATATGTTGGTTGAACCCAAGGTGAATCAAATTTGTCATAAACCATTCAAAGCTTTGCCCTCATATGCAATACAAACATGTTAGGTCTCTTTGGAAGTGACTGACTCCCTGTTGAGAAAGTTTCCAAACTTTCTGCAATTAGGTTTGGTTTTTCACGGCTCTTTGGTAAGACGTAATTACTTTAAAACCTAATAAGTTTATTGCTCATTTATGTTTATGTCTAGCTTTAGCAATTTCTTTCTGATTTGTAGTGTAGTTTTTCTAGTTCCAAATCGTTATGTGTNAAGGTGCTCTCAAAACGCACATTAAGCCTCTACATTCACTACAATTGACCCTAAATCTTGGGTTGGGACAAAGCTCATGAATGCTTTTGAAAATGTACAATATCAGATACCTTTTGTACCTTCTCTGAGTACTGTACAATCCCAACCTTTCTAACCTCTCCCAGTGCGAGAGCTCTCTCATACCCTCAATGTTCCTCGTAAAACATCTTTGCACCTGCTTGAGCTTTTGCAAACCTGCTGAACAAATTGGAGCCCAAATGGTTGAGGCATATTCAAGATGCGGCTGGACAATCAACTTTTACCGAGTAAGCATCGTGATACTCTCTCTGGACTTAAACGTGCAATAAATCCAACCACGTGTTTGAAAAGCTTTACCAACTTTCAACTGGATATGCTCATCGAACTTTCCGTTATCTTGGAGGACTACACCTAAATCCTTCATGGATGAGACCTGCTGAATGTCCTTACCTTCATCATCTAATGGTGGAGTGTCTAATGGCGTCGACCCAAAGGTCATTGAGCGGAATTTCATTCCATTCAGTGCCATGTCACTCGCACTAACCCAGGAGTAGATTTGGTCTAGGGTCTCTACCAGACAACCAGAGTTCTGACCATTCCTACCAACTACCAATATTGTATCATCAGCATAAGAAGAGATACTGACATTACTACTACAAAGCTTCTGAAGCAGAGTAATGAAGATGATGAAAAGGAGAGGACCCAAAATGGAGCCCTGAGAATCACCTGACTTGATTAACATCATGCACGTCACTAAGGGATCCCTCAACCTTAACCATTGCTTTCTACCATAAATGAAACTTTTTAGCCAATTGAGATCCTTACCTTGGATCCCAATCTCATGGAGCCTGTTAACTAAAAGGCCATGATCTACCTTGTCAAAGGTCTTGGCAAAGTTGAGATAAACTATAAAGACTAATTCATGGCTTTCTAGTTCCTCAGTAACCTGCTCTATATGCTCAAAAAGTTGGGTAACCGTGCTAAAATGTGCTCAGAACCCGTGTTGGCTAGGAGGAAGGACTTAATGGATGTCAATAAAAAACAGTTTAGGTCGAAATTAGGTATTTAAAGAATGGTGTAGGTTTGACTAGGTTAGGGTAAGAAAGATTGAGTAGAGTTAAGGCTTCTAAACTAAATTTGAGCAATGATGGAAATCGAATTATAACATTCTGACCCATCCAGCGCTTACAAATTTGGTAATAACCTGTTGCTGAATGAGCATTGAATTAATTTTACGCAAAGTTTCCTCCACCACTCTAATTCAAGACGTCCTGGATGACACTAAATGTGTTTGTCCAGGTCCACTTGAATAAAAGCAATACAATTTGTGGTAGCAGTGAAATCTAACAACCTTAGCAAAGGGTAAAGGTGATTTTGTTGCAAACTTACATTGCCTGTTGCCTGTTGCCACGTGAGAGGAAAGCTTGAGACTCATGATCGATTTCTATGATGGTTCAAAATCACTTGAATGGGCCGATGATATGTGACCAAAGCCAAAGCTAGTGTCAATCAAGCGCGGGAGTTTAAGGTAAACAAACAGCTTATCTACTTAAAAGTTTTTAAAACATCAGTCTGACTCACGCAACCTCTCAAATTACCAGCTGTCAACTCGATCCCAGCTGCCACAAGCAGATTGGTGAGTAACGTTTACAATACGTTCATTACGTTGTGGCATGCTTTTACGTTCATTAAGAAGATGGCGGAACTCCAGGGCATCTGTTAACTAACTGGGCTCGGCTAGGGACGAGGAAAGGCAGGAGCGGGACGACAGCAGGGTAGCCGTTCAAAGTGTCAAACCCCTGAGCTAGATTGCTCATCAGTGCTTCATATTTAGTGAAAAATCAAACATGTGGGGGCCGTATATGCCTCAAAAACTACTTTTAAGTAAAGACAAAGTATAAGCCACATTTTAAAGGTCAAATCAAATAGACTACCAAGAAATAACCCAAATCTTGGCATGATGACGAAAGCAATGATGGTCCGTCACGCTTCTGGGAGCAAGTTCTCATGGCTCGTTCAAAGGGCTGGGCTGGCCTGCAATTCTTGGCGCTGGCAAGGGATTCTCGTCATATTTTCCGGAGCAAAGAATTCGACAGGGGCGCCGGCCGCAAGCTTGGATTGAAGAGGAAAGATAGGAATAAAACAGGAAATAGCCTGTGTTTCACTGAGTGGGGGCCCTGCTCCAATCAGTTGGCTGGTCACTCATCAAAACTGCACTTGGTCACATTCGAAGATGTCTAGTTCAAGACCCTACATGCAAAATCTTTATAACATCCACTATCGCATGCCCGTCGTCCAGCCAGACTGTCTCGTCGCACATGTTTTATAACATCAGCCGCAGATGTTTTATTACATCAGCCCCAGATGTTTAAGAATTTTCATTGTCACTTCGGCATGGCCATTGCTGTGGAGATTGTGGGGTGACAAAGAGATCCAACGTACACCCCATTTGCGAAGAAAATGCATGAACAAGGTCGAGGGATATTGTGGTCCAATGTCGCTCCAAAGGACGTTTGGTGTCCCCGTAATTAAAAGTGCATGCAAAATTCTCCGATGAGATTGGACGATGATGGGATGGATGAAAATCGTGACACAAGCAGACATCCGGAGTAAAGGTCCGCATACACTAAGTAATGGTGCAAGCCAAACATTAAAAGGTCGCTGGTCACCTTCCCAAATGGTCCAGACGGGATAGAATCTTGGACTAGTGGTGCCGCTACCGCGTTAGGTCGATAGCATGGACATTGGCTGCAGATTTGAATGGTGGAGTTGACGTTAGTTAGTTCCGGCCAGAAAACAGCCGTTGACAACGTTTGTTTGCTCAATCCTCTGGTGTGAGGAGAGGAGACGACGGAGTGCATCTCTGACAGCCATTGGAGGAATAACAATCCAACAACTATGAAGCACCAGCTCGCCGTTGATGGACAAGTCCTCTCTCATCTTGGTGAAGAGGCAAACATAGGTGTAGCCATTTTGCCCTCAAATCCTCACAACACAGCCCAATGTAGAGCAAGGTAATCGTCTTTTCGTGGCAAAGAGCACAAGTTCTCAACGTTGAGTTTGACGACGGCGTTGCGTGATTCTGTGTCATGGAGAAATCAACTGCCGCACTGAATGAGTTGCCAACCATCTGTGTCGTTTTGTCTCTGGAGGAAAGCAAATCCAAGACCATTGAGTTTAGATCAATGTGGTCTCTGTCATCTGATTGAAGATGGCTAGAATTGGAGGTAAGATTAAAGTTTGTTTCGTGGCCTTGAAAGCTTGAGAGTGATCTCGGAGCTAGATGAAGTCATTTTTCTTTTTCAGCAGATCACAGAGCAGGCTGGTTGCACCAGATACATTGTAGCTAGAGCTGTCTAATTTATTCACCAACCCCATAAATGATTTGAAGGCCGGTGATGGTGGTCGGCGCAGAAAAGTCAGCAAGGGCTGACAACTTCCAATTGTCCACTTGAATCAAAGTCCACAAACTCAATGGAGGTGGCACACAACGTAGATTTTTACTTATTTGCAGTCAAGTTATATCTGTCACATTGTTCAAACATGTCACGCAACAAGGAGACAAGTAGACGGAAAGTAGGGTGACCATGTCATCAACGACTTTTTTCACCGGCAATCCGCCCATGGCAATGTCACCTCTGAATGAATATGAATCACTAGTTGATATAAATCCCATTGGGGCACGCAAGAACTTGTACCAGTCAAAGGGGTGATGATGGTCATGAGCAGCTGTGACTCTTTGTGGAGAGGCATTTGCCAATAACCCTTAACAAGGTCGAGTTTGGCAAAGTATGTGTCATTTTGGTTAAATCCAGAGATGGCCTCGGCGGGAGTCTTTGTTGGGTGGAATGAGCCAATGACTTCCTTGTTCAATCTGGTTAGATCAACGCAAAATCGGATCTTGCCATTGGGTTTTGGTGCAATGACCACTCTTATGTCTCATCACCCACACTCTTGATGATTCCACGTTTTTCCATGTATCTTAGTTCCTGTTCGACCTTGTCTCGCAGTGAATAGGGGATCTGATGGGCGGTGCGTCTCTCAAAGGGTTGATACCTTGCCTTGAGGCGTATACGCATAGGCTTGCCCACAATGTGGCATTTCATAGGGCAGAGTTCGACAGAATTGTCAAAAACCTTAGGGTAGACAGTGGAGTTTGACCTCTGCAGATTGCAAAACGTCAGGATTTGGGGGATTGCTCAACCCCTTGAACGATCTTGCTTGGGGAGGATAATTCCCATGATCGTGCAAATGGCCTTGGAGATGTTTCAAACTCTTCACGTTGGCCTCCCCGTAATCGTTGGAATGGGGAATGTGCGGCGAAGATGGTCGCCATCAGACGCCCCATTGGCGGAAAAATTCTTGGGTCATGGACAAGGAAAATTGCGGCCCATTGTCGGATCGGAAAATATTCGGAACCCCAACCAGTGAAAAACGACTTTCGTGAACCAATGTTGATCCAGCAGGGACCGAACTGAAGTGAGAAATAAATAGGAAACCCGAAAAACGATCCGTGTAGACCAGATAGTCCTTCACCACCAAAAGAGAAAAAATCGGCACGTGACCATTTCAAATGGTCTAGCCGGCATATCCTCCGGAATCATAGGTTCTGAGGTTATGGAGGGTCGTTATAAAGAGCATTCATGACATGATTCGATTTTATTTTTAATATCGGAATTGAGACCAGGCCAATAGATAATTTGAAGGGCCCTTTGCTTGGTGCACTCTATTCCTTGATGTCTAGCGTGTAATAAAGTCATGAACTCTCTTGTAGCAGGTGGGGGTACAACAATCCTTGAACCTTGAAGGACGAGATCACCATCAATCGTCCGCCACCTTCCTGAACAAGGACACATATCCCGAACGAGTCTGGGCAACCGTATTCTTCCTCACTGAGGATAGAGGTCGACCATAATCAGGGGAACTGCGGGCCTGGATCAATAGCTTGTCAAACGACAAATCACATTCCCCAGCGCGGACCATGGACACCTGGAGGTTGGATCAATCATCATCCACATTGTCATCTTCCTCAACTGTATTCAGGATTGGGGCTTGGTACAGGGCATCGGGAATAGGGAATAGAGTGAGACTTCCCACACTTCCACTCCACCGAGAACTTAAATGAAGAAAGACGAGAACGATAAATTAAAATCCTCGCATTTTCAATTGTGTTCATCATTTGATCATTGAAAATCGGCCGGAACGTCTTATGATCAGGGGTGACTTTGAAGTTTTCCAGTCCTGCCAAATACATACAACACTTGCGTATAGCCCATTTGATAGCCAAAGCCTTGAGCTCGACTATAGCACATATGGTCTCTGCATCTTTCAGAAACCTTGAGCCGCACTGAATTAGGCGCCACTTACCATCATGACCTTGAAGTAAAACAAAACCCAAACCTTTCAACTTTGACGCGTCGGTCTAAAAGATCGTTTCGGCGGTGAGCATAAGCATGCCAATAACGTGGGGAGACGTGAGAGTGGCCTTGATCTTCTCGAAAGCCCCTGTGTGTTCTGAAAACCATCTAAAAACGCGTGATGTTTTTGACAAACCTCAAAGGGTGTGGGAAATGGCGTTGGTGAAATTTTCCAAAGAGCGTAACAAAAGTCGTTAACTCTTGCGATTTCTTTTCCAAGGGTATTTGCCAGTATCCTTTTACCAGGTCCAACTTCACAAAATACTTATCGGATGTTCGAAAACCCGTAATGGCTTGGACAGGGGTTTTGTTTGGATGGATGGACGGATCACTTCAGTATTCAGGCGGGCCAAATCCACACACAATCTGATTCCAACATCCGACTTGGGGACCACAACCAGAGTATGACACCATGGGGTCGGAACATCACCCACTTCTTCAATGATCTTCATGGTCACCATTTCTTTGAGATTAGCCTTGACTAGCTCGAGCTGCGGGATTGGAATTTGATAGGCAGTGTTGATGGCGAACGGTCTCGCATCATCTTTCAAGGTAATGACCATAGGTTCACCGACTATAAGTCCAAGCATTGGCTTGAGGCTCAAATCATCAAAAGCTTCTCTGAAAATAGATTTGAGCTTGGCTTCAACAGTAGACTAATCTATGCTGGAGGGAACATCGGGCATAGTCTTAATCAAGGCCTTTTTCTTGTCCAAAAGCCAAAGACGAGGACGGGTCAACCACTGAACCAACATCCTTTTGGACAAAGGAGACCATGGGACGAGGGATGTCAGGACAAACTATCTCAAGGGCTTTGTAGGCTTGGAGACTCAAATACGGCATGCCACTGACCTTTTTGTCGTCCTTTTGACGGCAAACCGGTATACAATGACCTGCTCTGCTCGTCCACATCCGTGACAAATGGATTTGAGAGCTGGGCACCTCTCAGATGAGCCGGACGACTTGTCTTGCTTTTTAACGCACGTTCGTCCATTCCTCTTGTACTTTGACTTAGCAACACTCACGTTGAGATCGGGCTCTGGAATTTGACCAATCACGTTGACGGCTTGAAAGGAGGAGGTAGTGCTGAAGTCGTGAGCGCCCAAACAATTAGTCTCCGCCTCGATGATCAACTTTCGAGCTTTGTTGAATGTGGTTGGGTTCTTCTCCATGACTTTGGCCTTATTGGTCTCCCTGCGCATGCCCTGCAATAAAAAGTGCAATCAAGGGACGGTCTTCCGTGATAGAAGAAGAATCGGCATAATCGGCCAGTTCTCTGAAAGAGCTGCAGAAAGACGTGTAACTCTGACCCTCTCGTTGACAAACGGTGAGAAGATCTTGCATGTCCAAATGCACATTGCGCAAGCTGCGGAGATGATCCTAAATGAGGTCCAAAAACTCATCCATTGTTCGACCCGTCTCGGGTTTGATCCTAATGGAGTGGTGCACCAATCGCATGAACCCGGGACTACAGCATTCCCAAAAGAGATCACTTGGATTGATCTCTCGCGCTCGTGCTTATAAACCAACTGCCATTAGTTATTCCATAATGGTCGCCACCTCGTGAACTCCTTGTGGTTCACATCCTCAGCCAATACAGGCGGTTTCTTGGCATCGGTTTTGGGTAACTGAGGATGGGCCTGTCTGGAATCTGGAGGCAAAGAAGATTGATTTATGTTATGTCAAAGTCTTCATTGAAACCGGAACAAAAAGGCAAGAAATACACTTTGGAGGTAGTAAGTAGGAACTGTCTAATATGTCAATTCGTGAGCATGCAACAGCGAAGCATAGATAGGAAAGACATATATGGGACCATACAACATCCCCCCCTTCGTATGGAACATCATGGCATACTATTATCGAAAATCGTCACCGTCAACTCCACCCATTTTCTTGAGGAGTATTTTCACCGATTTAACAGCCGATTCAGCCAGATCATTACTTCTTGAGTTGTAAGGAGAGCTTGTCTCAAATATTATATTGAATTCGGCACATCTTTCGGCGAAACATTGTCTAAACTGAGGTCCGTTGTCAGCCTTCAGTTTACGTGGATATCCCAACACATGAAACCAAGATTTTCCAGACAGCCTCCGTAGTTGTTGTGGCCATCCTCGCGACAAATGGAAACCCACTGAACCGATCAATCATCACCAAAAAAATATTACCACGAAGTTTGAACACGTCAACTGATACTGCCTCCATGGGGGCGATAGCACTTTCGATGCCGGACAAGATGGGTTCATTGGTCTGGGATGGTAAACGGCTCACACACACCGAACAGTTCTTAACCCATTCTTTGACTTCATTACTCATTCCAGGCCAGTAATATAATTGTTTTGCGAGTTCATTGGTCTTGACGATACCTGTTCTACATCCATTTGAATCCATTTTTCCCGCTCAGTTTCATTTACTTTATCTTTCTCGCAATTTGCTCGAGACTGGCATTGAAATGACGGGATTCAATAATGATCTCTCTGATAATATACATCTCTCATCCTCTGTGTTACCAGTGAACGTGATCAAGCTATTCGGGATATTACAATACCCAAATGTGAAAGATGTAGTAATTCCAATATCTTCCGTCTTGCAGGCCATGGGATCAGGATCTGTTCACCCAGCATCACAAGTCCAGTCTCAATTCAGTCACCAAATCGACCCCCATCGGCTACCTTAACATATGGTGACAATGTATGTGGAAGTGGACACTTCTGTTTAATGCATTCACGTAGTTGTTCATATTCATTGTCAACCCCTTTTAAAATTATCCTGAATGCTGGGTCTGACTCGACAATTGATGCGCAAAGTGCCACCTCCAATGACGGGTCTGCCTCAAAAACTGGAAATCGCGATAACGCATCCGCAATGAGATGGTTCTTACCGGCAGACCACTTAACGGCAAAGGAATACTGGTCAAGGTTCTCGCACAATCTCTGAAGCCGTGGATTTTTTAGCGATGCTAAAGGCTTGTCAAATATTCCAAGTAACGGTTTGTGGTCCGTTATAATTTCGAACTTGGACATTCCTTGTAGGTAATATAATATATATTAACATTTTTGCACCACAAACCAGACCGCACTCAACTTTAACTTGATTGTAGCATAGTTATTTTGTCCCTCCGATAAAGAACAGGATCCACATTGTACCAGTCAATTTTTTCCTTTTCCGTCCAGCGATCTCTCTCTTTGAATTCGAGCAAATCCCAGACCATGTAATTTAGTTTCATCAGTCAGTAATCGCGTGGTTAGTGATGGGTCGAAGGGTTTTACAATCGCCGGGGAAGTTAGCAACTCCTTTGATTTGGGGAACTCGACTTCATGTTCATTTAGCCAAATCCATGTTGACGTCTTCTTCAGGAGTTCGGGTATCTTGACCGTGGAACGTTGAAGGTCTGGGAGAAAGGCCCCCAGCTGGTTGGCAAGTCCGAGGAATGACCTTAAATCCGTGACGGATCTGGGTGTTGGAAATGATCGCAATGACTCCAGTTTAGCTGGGTCTGGTCTCATGCCCTCTGAAGAAACAACAAACCCGGCGAATTTGACACTTTTTCCTATAGGAAGTGAGAAAATCAGCTGTCCGATCACAAGGACTGTCCTCTAGCGGAAAAAGTTATAAACTAAGAGTCGTTTGTCTTTGTTTGCGTTTTCAGTTGAAATCGGCTGAAGTGCAGTTCAAAATCATTTCTGAAATCATCAAATATTGTGATATTTGATAACTTGGCCTTGACATCTAAAAATCATGGGTTATCGATATTGTTGTGCGGTAGGGTCTCATTCTCGAAGCAACCGTAACCATCTCTCCCAATGGATTTATATCTTACATCTCGGATGCCTAAGGAGGTCGCACAACTGATGCCCAGATCACCACTTAAAGCGGTATACTCCATTTTCTGGAGTCAGGCGATGAAGTTATGTGTGACAAATGTTTCCCTTCAATTGAGAGTGATTTGCTTGACTTGAATACTTTTCTTGTCATGCCGTCTTTCAAGCAAAGAAACATGCTCCAGTTCAGTGACGAAGAAAACAAAGTGGGTTACAAAGTTGCCTCAATGCATATTCACGTTGAAAGAGCCATTGCTCGAATGAAGCAATTTGAAATATTGAAATTCTTGGAGCAATCACTCTTGGATTACATTAATCAGATACTTGTCTGTATTGCTTGTATTGTCAATCACTTTCCGCCACTAATTAAACAACAGAAATGAAACAGATAGTGCGTCAGTTGATCTCAACGTATATAAATAAGTATGTTGTAGCGGGGCGCAATCACAAACTGACCTTAAATGACGGGATGGAAACCCTGGGGGGTTTCAGGTGTTTTCCCGGGGATTAGCGAATCCAACTTGTGAAGCGCGAGAATAAACACCCGTGACTTTTCCCTCCGGATTCCCGCCTGTTTATATATCTGATACGCTTCAATGGTGACCCCGACTGTCCCAAACGTCTTTGGGAGGTCACTTTTCTCGTTCTTGCCATGGCCAACTACAGCGATGCCCCCCAAGGCTGAGACCCACGCGGTTTCCCTGAAATTGCCCAGTTTTTGGACGGCCCAGCCAGAGGTGCGGTTTCTTCAAGCCGAGGCTCAATTCACATTGCGCAACGTCACGGCGGACAACACCCGCTATGCCTACGTCGTCGCGGCCCTAGATCAGGCCGCAGCTGCACGTGTCCTCAATTTTTTGAAGTCCCCTCCGCCCTCCAATCAATACGAGGCGTTGAAGAAGCGGCTTTCCCAGACTTTCACGCTCTCCCGTCGTGAACGTGCAAATGCTCTTTTGAACATGCCCCCGCTGGGAGATCAGAAGCCGTCCAAGCTTATGGACTCAATGCTCGCACTGGCGGAGGACAACCGAGGCGCACTCTTTGAACAAATTTTCCTCAACCGTATGCCCGAGACCATTAGGATGCACCTATCAGATGACAAGGCTTTTGACGACCCGCG
>NC_081442.1:12640347-12670264 GCF_007210705.1 Tigriopus californicus
CTGTAGCGGGGCGCAATCACGAACTGACCTTAAATGACGGGATGGAAACCCTGGGGGGTTTCAGCTGTTTTCCCGGGGATTAGCGAATCTAACTTGTGAAGCGCGAGAATAAACACCCGTGACTTTTCCCTCCGGATTCCCGCCTGTTTATATATCTGATATGCTTCAATGTCATTCTTTTTACTGACTCCAATGAACATTAGTCAAACTTTAACGTCTTTTTTACAGAGATCGCAAAATTTCATTGAAATACGTCCTCTCTAAACTAGACACTGCCTTCTAACAGAAGTCATGATCAATGCTGACACGAATGAGTTTGAATTCGTATTCACTGAAGACAAAGAAGTCTGCTTTAGCTAAGCCGCAGCAATAGAGCTGAAGTTGAACTTGTGAGAAATGTTGATCTGACTTTTTCAATTCATTTCCAACCAGATATGGTACATCAATTGACGCTTTCTCACATGACTTTGGACATTTAATTTCCAAAACACCGCCCTTGCCTTCTTCATCAATGAAAAGCCCATCTGGGGTTGTGGCTAACCAAGGCTGAACTTTTTTGATGGCTAATCCAGGCCAGAACACCTCTCGCTTCGTAATAAGCTGGTATTGTTCCAAGGCTGCTTTTTCCATTCTTCGACCATATTTGATGCTTTCAACCTCAGGGGGACTCTTGAAGAAGTTTCCAGCTCTTGTGTGCGGTGTTCTGCCACGGAAAATCCCATGGGCACGACTTTCAGTTATTCTCAGCTTGCGTTGATTTATCCACATAACTGATCCAGATTGTTCAAGAGTGGCTTCAAAAATCGACTTTGTAGTTTCATCATCCACACACACACACACATGTTCTTGGTAGAATTGCCGCAGTTTAGATGGCAAAGTCTCAAGATGAATGGGGGCCGTCGTGACAAATTGATGCTGAGCGGATAAGACGTTTTTAACCTAATCCGGAATTGCCAAGCTCCCCTTTGCTTCAGATTGGACCTCCCTTGATTCCTTTTAATAAGAAGGAACAGAATAGGAAGACTAGTCAGGTGAAGCAAATGTTAATTTAGTTTAACATGAAATGACTTACTTCATTCAGTTCGTGGTAAATTTGTGAGTTTGCGAGGCTAAATTCCTCCAGGTCCTTCATGTAATCTACACGAATTTTTTTTGAGATGGGTGGACGGTTTCCGCCAGGCTTCCTGATTGTCGGTTTGTGACTCATCCCGATGATTGTTGAGGGTAATCACGTGCGCGGCTTGATGCTTGCAATGCCCACTCAAGCAAGCTGGACATGAACAATGGGCTTGGGTAACAATTCGGTCATTATTTAAGGTGATCTCAACCCGCCATGGTGGATTGCTGACATTTGTTTGCGGCACACATTTTGAATAGACCAGGGTCTCCTTGGACGGCTCTCAACTTCAGTTATGTCGTAAATATGCCCGGCTTGGCTTAACTTTTGACCCAACTCGAGGGATTTGAAATTGTTAAATGGGCAAGCAACGGCTGAAAATCCACATTTGAGGACAATTTTTGACATTTTGTAAGAACAAAGAGTAGAAACTTTTGTTTGGGTTCACGTGTTGCGGGGATTCAAAACAAAGGACGCTTAGTTTCAAAGCTCAGGCACCAGGTGGCACTTATTCGGAATCCTCGGAACCTATTTCAAACTTGCTTATTGAAAGTTTAATTCCGTTTTCACGGCATTTTTGAATGACAAGTTTCAGCCGGCCCATCAAAAGGTCGTTGCTTGTACACAAATGTCATCAACTATTTTGGCTATAAATTTTTTCCGCTTCAGTTCCTCAAGTGCCAGGTCTGTGCGCAAGCTGAAGACGTCTCCACTTCCCTTCCATCCCATTGGTACCACCAATGGACGATATTTCCCATCAGGAAGTAGAAAAGCACACAAATGCGAAGATTCCTCATCAAGAGGAATTTGGTAGTAGCTGTGTACCACATCTAATTTCGCAAACCACTTGCTATTGGGCAAAATCTGTCGCATCAAATCAGGAACTGAAGAAAAAGGATGCACTGGACGCTCAGTTGCTTGGTTGAGTTTGCGGTAATGGTGATAGGACAGTCCCTTTAGGACATGCCTTCATGGGGAGTACCGTCCTTGCAGCCCCAGAGTCTGGTAAGCAAGACATCTTAAAGTCACCCCGTTTTGATCCACGCACTTGACGTTAACCATAGTCATTGCCATATCTCCACGCATAACAGTCCTGAATTGAACTGAAGATGGAGAACGGCTTGATTCACCATCATACTTAATCCTCGGCAACCCCCAATGGTCACGGTCCCTCATGCGGCCTCTCTCTCTCTCTCTCTCTCTCTCTCTCTCCAGATGGGCTGTGTTGTCGACAAAGATGTTTGATATGCCCAACTTTTCCACACGCAAAGCACGGCCTGTTGCGGAATGGGCAAACTGCTCGCGCATGAGGTCGGCCAAATCCTCCACAACTCGCTGCAACCGCAGCAAGAATCTCCTCTTCCGATTCTACTGCCATTATAGGAGCCGTAGAGCCGGATATTACGGCTACGTCTTTCAACACCCCCTCATGCTCAGCTGCCTTCTCAAGAAGATCATTCATATCCGGGTCTCTCAATCCTCGCAACAGGTAGAATATCATCGTTTCTTCACGGTTACCTGTCAATGCCAAGAACACCAACAGTTGCAATTGCGTAATTGCAGATAACTCTTCCTCTTGTGCTGTCGGTGTGTATCAGCGACACACTCTTTGAACAGTCGATGTTCCTTCTTGATCTTGAAAAGTGCCAGCCTTTGAGAGAACAATGGTTTAGTAGCCAAGAAATGATTTTCCACAACGAGGTAACATGCTTCAATTGAGGGTGCCTTGTCCAGGTCAGTCTCGATAAGGGCGCCAAGGTCCGCTCCCAAAAAGTTCTTGCACAATGATTTCTGCCCATCCAAATCCAACCGTTCTACCTGTGATGCTTTGCAATATGCTCGGAGTTTGTTGATCCATAGCCTCATTTCGTGTGGTTCAGACTCTGTTGACAGTATCAGTGGCCTCATGTTGGACACGGGCTTGAATTGGGATCTGTCTTTGTGTCGGCTTGTGTTATGTGTCAAAGTTTGTTGAGCACGAGCAATGAGTAATGCGGCCACTTCCGTGATTTTTTAGCGTATTCGTCTACTGCCTTGGCCTTCTCGATATTAATTGCCTTGGTTTTCGCTTCCACTTCTGCCTCATCAATCCAATCATCGTAAAAGTCTGTCATCTCATTGGATTTCATTTCTGCACCATCCAGCAACTTCCACAGTCGTTCTACGCCCATGTTAGGTCCATTAAGTTCACGGATTCTATCAAGCTTTTTTGTGATCTGGGACTTCCTATTCAGGATCTGTTCTTTCACTCCCATGATTACAATCGATTAGATGCCGTAATACGTGGCGAAGTATTACGGGAAGACGGTGTACTCACTCTTTTCGTTCGTAATGCGATGGGATGACGTGATACGTAAGGTAAATTGTTGGGGCGTAGGTTTGGAAACTAACACTGCGCCATGTTATGTCAAAGTCTTAATTGAAACCGGAACAAAAAGGCGACAAGTACACTTTGGAGGTAGTAAGTAGGAACTGTCTAATATGTCAATTTGTGAGCATGCAACAGCGAAGCATAGATAGGAAAGACATATATGGGACCATGCAACAATTTGCAACAGAGAGCCTGATAGCATTTGCTTCAACATTTCTACGAAATCCAATTATTTTAGATTTAGCCTTAATAAAAGCTTTCACATGTTCATCCACGGCTGGGTCACAATCCTTCACATTAGAAGCGATCCCGCAATTGACGTGATCCTTGGCGTCAAGATACTTTTGAAGGTGGTCGTCCCAATGTCCAAGGAAATTCTCCAGTAGAATTGGATCATCTCCCACCACATAATAACCCAGAGAGGATTCGGCAACGTTCCTTGAACGAGTCAAGGCGGCCTTAAAGCCTGAACGGCTAGTCTTCAGAGCCTGGATCACCTCTCTATTGGACATGTTGCTGGACCAAGACGAACGGGATAAGGCACTGATTCAACACCACAAACGGGTGGAGGGTAGCCAAGGAACCCCACAGAACTCACGCTTTGATCAGGATGGGCCGCAGACAGTACTTAAAGAAAGATACTTACATGCCGACTGCGCCATCACATGATCGTGTGATTGGATAAGGGAGTCGGGTTAAAGGGCAGAGATGGAGGTCTTTATTGTCTGGAGAAAGGGAATGGAATGCTCTACATTGAATCATAATTAATGAAGTCAGGGCGCTCACTTTGGTACATCAAGCACAGATCTCTGCAATAATGGTCGTGGAAAGGCTTCACTGACAATGGTCAGGCGACAACATGTTCTTAAATCCAAATAGAACTCATTGACGTTCTCGCACACAGCGATCTGTTGGCTATGTGTCCATCAACCGGGATAGAGGCATGGAAGGAATCCAGTTGTAGAAGGATTGAACTGTCCACGGTAGTGATTCTGCTTTTAGTGGGAGGATCCAAGGGCATAGGAAGCCTGTCTTGCAATAGACCTGAATTCTCATCACAGATATTTCTGCCCCCGTGTCAGGAATGGCAATAGTTGAGATTGGATGGCAGTTTGCCACACGTAAATCGACCTGAAGAGTTGAAGACAGGGTGCCGACCAACACAGGCGGGTGTTGTTATCCAGTTTGCTCCGACCAAGAGAAGAGTAGTGACCAGCACGGCCACATGAGGAGCAGTTCTGCTCGTTTGCAGGACAATCATGCACCGAATGACGTGGGTCTCCACAACAGTAGCATGATCCAGTAGCGTGTGGGGGAATCTTGTCTTCCCCTTTTCTTTTCAGGTGTTTTGCCCGATGATTTTGAGCCCGAGTTTCCATACTCTTGGTTGGAATTGTTGGACTTCTTTGTAGCCTGAACCGAAATGTTTCCCAAGGAAGCAGATTCTGAGCCCTATTGTTTTGCTCCTTTACACGCTGTCTCAAAGGACAGGATGATCCGTCGGGCTACCTCAAACATTTGAAGGTTTTCATCCAGGAGCTTTGCCCTGTCGCGTTTACTTTGGATGGCCAGAACTAGTATTTCAATGTGCAATTTGTCCTCAGTGATATTAGCTGTTTACGCATATCTGCCTAACTCTTTGATCTCATTGCACACACTCAAATAATCCTGGCCTTCCTTCTGACGGAAAGAGTCTTTCGTATCTACACGACGATTTCGGAGATTATGAAGTTGGAGAGTGATAGCCTGGATGAATTCCTCTACCGATCGTCTAGGGTCCACCTTGATGCCAATGGAGTGTTCAACAATACGTAAAAATCCAGGCGAGCAGCATTGCCAGAATGCTGAAATTTGTGTTGGTTGAGGACGATTAGTAAGTGACATGAGGTGTCCGTAATTCTCCCATGTTGGTCTTTAGTAAGATATTTATACATGTTGATAACCCAACCTCCTGCATATGTAAGCTGATCTTTTCTTTTCCCATTTGTATCTGGTGATTACCATTTCTACTTCGAGACAATATACACGTTCGCTTCCACCCTGGCCATGATATCCCAACATGGCGTAGTCGTCTTAGTGGAATCATCATCTTTATCGTTCCCAGATCACCGCCGTATCCAATTGTGCTCCTCCTTCAGGCTTGACACACCTTCCACGGTTGGTTTTCCTATTGGGTCTTCCCATCATTGGCTTGGCCCATATTCACCACACATCCACATTGCAATATCATCCCGGTCATGAAAGCTGCCAAGAAATCGTAGGGTGTCTTACCCGTCGCCTCAATTCATGCAAAACATTTATTTCCGACGTGAATGCTTTGGACGACTCCAGACTGGACTTGTCCATAGTTGAATGAATCGATGCACTATTCCTCAAGGTGGAGACCACCCTGACCAATTTGGACTCGTTGTTTGACACATTTTCCGCATCCTTGGATGAGGATGCCATTGTTAAGGAGCATTCCTATCCGTACTCAGGTCCGCATTTCGACCACACACCACGTCTCAGCACCCTCTGATTTGAATCCTCGGTCCTCTAGAATCAATGTCGCTCTGAAACCCGACAAATTGGGAAGATCCACTACACTGGCCGAATTTTGGTCATGGATTACTGGGTTTACCTTATTCTATTCATTGAACCACATGGAGAGTTTCCCCATTGCCGAACAGCATGGATACCTTCGATCATGCCTGGATTTAAAGCTCCAGCAAAACCTCATGACTAAATCTCAAGAAGACACTCCAGTCCTTGGCCAGGACGGATGCGTTGCCAAACTCCATGAGATTTTCATTGAACACATCCCTCTGCTCACTAGGCAATCCAACTTTTTCTGTTGTGATCAACGTCGGGGTGAGAAGTTCAGCGACTGGTATCTCCACCTACAGATTGAGGGCCAGGAGGCAGAGTTGTCCTCTATTGGATAAGATGAATTGTACATTCTCTNTCCATTGTGATCAACGTCCAGGTGAGAAGTTCACTGATTGGCATCTCCACCTACAGATCGAGGGCTAGGAGGCAGAGTTGTCCTCTATTGGAGAATATGATCTGTACATTCTCCGCCTGGTCACGGGCAGTTCAGATCGGCAATTACGGGAAGAATTTCTTCGTCAGCAAGATCCTTCTTGTGAGACCCTCCATTGTATAGCTATAGCTTGGGAATCCGCCAATGCTATCGAGTCCGCGATTTCTTCAAGTCATTTGTCTGCCACCATTGCAGCCACTTCTTCTGATAAGAAATCCAATTCAGAGGCTAGGAAATCTAGGTCCCAGAAGAAGCCAAGGTCCCATTCTAATTCTACCTCGTATGAATGCTTGGGTTGCGGTAAATCTACACATCCTGATGGTCCTACCCGCGAATATTGTCCAGCCAAGGACACAGTCTGCCATACATGCGAGAAGACAGGGCATTTTGCTGCCGTTTGCAGGAGGGGAAACATATGGCATGGTCGCTCGAAATCCCGTGGTCGACCCCCTGGTAATTCCAGGATCATTAATTCTTCATCAATTCATGTCAAGATGGTCAAGGCACGTCCCACTCCTACTGTATCTGTGGACATTCGCCCACGGACTGGGACCCCGTTCCAGATGGTTATACTCCCGGATACTGGAGCAACAGAGACTTTGATCTCTGCAGATCTGGTTCAAACCTATGGGATAGAAGTGGACAAATCTCAAAAACGTTCAATTCGCGTTGCCAATAATACAAAAATAGAGTGCCATGGGGCAGTACACCTTGAGATTACTCATCTGAGGAAATATTCCACAACAATCTGGGCACTTGTCACGCCACATCTTCATGACCAGGTCCTTCTTTCATGGCGTTTGATGATCGATCTTGGGATGTTACCTCCAACATTTCCCAATCTTCAAGAAGATGTTCCGTCTGTCACCAAGGTTGAAGTTCGTTCTGCTTCTTCCAAACCCTCGGAGGACATGGTCCATGAAAAGACCCGTTGTCTCATGGACAAATTACCCTCCGTTTTCGAGGCATCTGAGGTACTCAAACCAATGAGAGGTACACCTATGACCATTCACCTCAGAGAAGATATTCCTATCAAGCCCTGTCACGTCAATGTAGCTAGGAGCATTCCCAATGCGTACAGTAGAAAAACGGAGGAGGAATTAAACTTCATGGTCACGTCAGGCATCATTGAACGTGTTTTTTGATCCTTCTGATTGGGACAGCCCAAGTCTTGTGGTCTCAAAATTGAATGGATCCGTTCGCCTGGTAATTGACTTCACGTCAGTCACCAAGTATGTCAAACGTCCAGTCCATCCATTCTCTTCTGCCATGGACATTTCAATCTTGATTCCTCCTTCGTCCAAATGGTTTGTCGTCTTGGGCGCGGTTAAGGGTTACTGGCAGGTGGAACTTGACAAGTCATCCAGGCATCTGACGAAGTTTCTTACGCCCTTTGGGGGCTTTCGTTATTGCAGAGCACCCATGGGACTTAATGCTTTGGGTGACAAATTTTGTGCACGAGGGGATCAAGCCCTGTCTGGTCTTGTAGGAGTTTGCAAGATTGTCGATGATATTCTTGTCTGTGGCGACTCCTGCAAGGATCTCCTGACGAAAACAGTGGCCGTGCTCTTACAATGTCAGCAACAGGGCATCACCTTATCCAAGACGAAGGCACAAGTTGGCTCGTCCGTGAAATTTGCCGGATTCATAAATGGCACGGATGGCGTTCGTCTAGATCCTGCCAAAATAGCCTCGATTTCTGAATTTCCTGTCCCAACCAACGTCAAGGACCTCTGGTCGTTCCTGGGATTGGCCAATCAACTCGGGCAGTTTGTTCCCGATTTGACCCATGCGTCCCAACCTCTCTGGGCTCTCCTGAAAAAGGACATTGTATTTCAATGGCTTCCAGATCACCAAGTTACATTCAATTTAATCAAGTCTATCCTTACCAATCCTCAAGGCCCTGTTCTCGCCCACTTTGATCCCTCTTTGCCAACATTACTCCTTACTGACGCCTCCCGTCTGAAAGACCTTGGGTATGCTCTTCTTCAGACTTGTCCCAATGGTCAATCCAAGTTGAAACAATGCAGTTCTAGATATTTCTCTGATGCCAAAACCAGATACGCTGTGAGTGAGATCATGACACTGGTTGTTCAATGGGCCATCCAACGCAGTCGAATTTACGTGCTTGGAATGCCATTAACCGTAATCACCAATCATAAGCCTCTTCTAGGTATTTTCAGGCAATCCAATCTGGCCTCCGTGGACAATCCACGTCTTCAGCGGATCCTGACCAAGCTGTCTGGGTACACGTTTGAGACCCAATGGATTCCAGGCAAGAGCCATCACATTGCTGACACGCTCTCCCGCTACCCGCTCTTTGACAATCAACAATTCCCAGATGATGACTCCTTGGAAGTGTGGCTGGCCGCCATCCAGATCAATTCCGCATCCACTTCTGATTCAGGTCTTGTTGCTATAGCTAAGAAAGCTAAGGATGACATCAACTATGAAGTTGTGGTCTCAACCCTCCTCTCTGGCCAGTCACCCAAATCCTTACCGCAGAGTCACTCATCCAAATTACTTTCCAAACAATGGGGTGATTTATCTTTCAACAAGGAAACGGGCCTCCTCATTCTCCAAGGACACCAAATTATTCTTCTTGCCGGATCCTGTTCGGATGTTCTGACCAGTCTCCATGCCTCACACCAAGCCATTCCTCACGTTGGCCCGGAGCCTCTACTTCTGGCCCGGTATGAACAACGATATCGAGCAAGTGGTTAGCTTGTGTTTCACATGCCAATTACATCTTCCGAGTCAGCAGCCTGAACCCCTCGTCCATTCCACGTCCTTCTGACTATTTGAGTCCATTTCCATGGATCTCTTTGAGAGTTCTGGTGCACATTACCTCATCATGGTCGATTGGTTCTTGGGATGGCCCTGCATCTTCCGCTTGCGCTGAATGAACACCAAGACGGTCACAGACATCCTATGGGATTGGTTTGTGGATTACATGGTTCCCCAATTCATTTGCTCTGACAGAGGCCCTCAATTTCGCTCAGAATTTCAAGATATCTGCCGTGATATTCATATTACTCAACAAATTATCCTCCGCCTATCACCCAGCCTCAAATGGTCACGCCGAATCCGCGGGCAAATCAATGAAAATGCTACTCCAAAAAAAAAAAAAAACACGAAAATAATTGGCGTCATTTCCGGCAATATCTTCTCAAATGGAGAAACGTGCCCCGTGCAGATGGTCTTAGCCCGGCCCAATGGCTCTATGGGCGCCGACTTTGCACCCCATAGATTCCCGGCCATCCCGCCTCTTACAATTGCCTCTCCAATGGCGATTTTCTGGCGGCCCTCTTGAAACGCGACGGGATCGAGGGGAAGTTCCAGGATGACTTTAATGCCCGTTCTTCTGTTCTCACACCACTTTCTCCCAACACCAACGTGCTCGCTCAGGATCCCCAGTCAAAGATATGGAATCAATCCGCCACCATCATCCAGGTCCGTGAGAATGGACAATCATATATTGCTTCAATGAACGGTCGAACCACCATTCGAAATCGACGCCAAAGAGGGACGAAACCACCAAACAGACTCCCTGGATCTTGCAGATCTGTTGGTGATATCTGGGTGATGGGCGTTCTTACGACCACTGCGCCATTGTACCCCTTTATAGAAATGATATAAATAAAATCCATTTGAAGTTACACATGCTTTAATAAAAACCTTGAGAATCTTTCAGGTCAGAAACAGGTTTCAGACTCCTCGTCAAAAAGGGAGGCTCGACTGTGAGGAGGTCTGCTCAAATGCAAAGTATAGATCGGAATGAGTATGGGTTGGTATTGTATCCCTAGTTGTCAAACCTTTGTAACCTTTTCGAGTAGCCTTTAGATTCAATACCTCTTCCCGATTAGACATGGTTCCCAATATAATATGGAAAAACGTAATTTTGATGGGCTTTTATGGAATTGTACTCAACGATGAAAGTCTTGGGTAGAGATGAACTGGAGTAGACTTTAAGACGAATAATCTAATATCTCGCACATAGTTGTAGAATCAATGATGAAAGAAGCTTGACCAGAGATCGACTATGACGAGTAAACCCGCTCACCACCAGATCCAGAACCAGGGGTGTAGGCCGATCCAGAAACGGGTAAACGAGTCCAACCAATAGACGTCCTCAGGGTTGATTGCAAGTCGGTTACACCTCCTCAAATAACTGGGCAACCGACTGCGCCACGGAATGATGTGTTCCGAATAAATGTAATAAAGTAAAACTGAAGATATATTTCGGGTGGCTCGGTAATGGTCTGCCTCGCAGGATGGACGGGAGAAGAATGATTAGAATAAGTGAAACGTGAAAGGAGAACAAAAGGCAAATGGAAAGATAATGGTACTGGTTACACAACTTATATCTATGATTATACGAATAGTCCGATTGGCTGCCTTCATAATTACTATTGAAGCGTTGAAAATATATCCAGTAGAACAGTTAATGGCGCTTGAAATAAACTTCATTCTGCATAAAATGGACTAATAATAAAAGCTGTTATTGATGAAAGTATCTTCTTTACAATCACCAACATTGATGTCATTATATGTTACCCTCATATGCAGGTTAAACAGCAAATACCTTTTTCCGTAATAGGCAATAACAACCAAGTGACACATCTCGAAGTCATCCGTAACTGATGTAAGACTGCAATTCATTAGAACCAATTCTAAAAAATAACATAATGAAAATAAAGCCATTACTCTTGATTAAATGTAACCAAGCCTCACAATTAACTTTTTCCTTTCTACAAAATCAACGCCAATACCTAATTCCATACATTTTTAAATGCATGCATGAATTCACAGCTTATTTTATGCCATGAAAAACATAAACTTGCAACAAATTGTAAAATATTGCGTCCCATATCTAAAGCAACTGATATTACCACAGTTATATTATAGCTTTCTAAAATAATCTAGCTTTTATATTAGCAATTGAGTTTTCAATATTCAAAGCAATAACATATGTCATCGCAAAAGTTTGTTAATCTTTTTAACTTCATGGCTCTTATTTGTTGGTAAGATTTCACATGAAAAAAGTCTTTGTGGTTGTGCATCCCATTTACATCCAAACACTATTTGTATAACGTCAAATGACACGATTTATCAATATTGATACACAAACATATCTACCACGAAAATAATAAATGAACTTTGTTTGAATTTCAAACTTGACTGATTTCTCTTTTTGAAATATGGAATAAAGGTAATCAGAGTAGTTGTTGGTCATTCCATTGTCATTCCAAGATGATACTTTGCTTGCCCTTTGCAAATTCAAAGTGCCACTTGCAGGAACAAAATTTAGTAACATGCATTTTGGCTTTCTCTCATGTTGTTTCTTGTGTTCAAACTTTGCCTCAAAAGTACCTAGTTACTCAACTATGACTGTTTCACGCTTCAAACACAACAGAAGACCTAGGTCCTACTTTTCTATTTCAAAGTCATGTGACCCGTGTTTACTTTGAGCGGTGACGTAAGGGAGGTGAAGCCCTATAGGACGAAAATGTCGACCTGGGAGCACGAAATTTTGAACCAAACCGGGACCAAACCGGGAGACAAATTTCCGCCGCCCCCTTCATTAACCAAGTTTACAATGTATTGTTATATGGAAACAGTCAGATGCAGGGTTGGAACAGTTACCGAAAATAGTGTGATTTACCGCTACCATTACAGAAAAAAGGGACTGAAACTACAAAAATCGTTTCATACAATCTTGTTATCATCTGGCAAATATGATGTACTAAATATTTTGATAAGGAGCTTTCCATCTTTTTTTCATGTTTTCAAAAATATTAACACAAGGTAAGAAATTCATTTGTGGACAAGAGAAAAATCGGGGTTAAATTTCTAGGCTAAGTTACAAGTACTACCTTGTGACTGACTTGAACTTCGTGGACATGGAATAGGCATGCTGAAGGCTGAAATGTCAATTTGGGAGGTTGCCTACCCAGATTCTGGCCAAAGGACATATGAGGAAAACTCACGACTTGTCACCTATCAAAAAACTTTGGGCAATTATGAAGTAGAGACTGGCACAAAGATACCGTGGCTACAAACATTTAACAGCTCAAATTTCGAGTGAAATCGGCCTGGTCTGATATTGATCCCAAAACCCTGGAAACCCTGATGACTGGAATTCGAAAATAGGTACATAGTAAATATAATGCTTTAGAAAGATTCAACTAACCAAAGTAGGAAAACGTCATTGCTGTAACTAAAATTTTCAGGACGTACTGTAAACTCAAAAAGTAACGCCGTTACTCAAACCCTATCCAAAAATTGTAAATATATCATTAGCAGATTATTAATTTCAGCGTCGATCCTCGTGAGGCTTTTTCTTTTTAAGTTTAATAAAGCAATGTTATCGTCCTCCAATGTTATATTCTTATGTGAATGACGTGATTCGTCCCTCAATAACTTCTTGTTAATGCTTTTCATTCCAAATAAGTGCAGTAATAAAAGCAATAGCATCTGAAAACAACCAAGCACTTCAGAAAATAAGTTGTTCTTGAAGCTCAGTGTATGGTAATTGCCTCGAGAGCTGTCCGCCTTCCCCATTCCCAAAGCCAATGATGGTGATCCCAATATTGTGGGTAACTGTCAGAACAAGGACGTGCATGAATCATATCTTATTCATACTAGAGTTCCGAACCCTCAGCTACAGATATTGAAGGCCCTTCTCGTGTTTTTTGTACGGATTGCTGAAAATTAGTAGTAACTCAGATGTTATCAAAAACGAAAAATTATCTTGCCACTAATTGTGTTATTCACATTGCTAATTAAAATAGATCGTGCCAAAACTGCAAAACGATCGAAAAACATACATTTGTCTGTATTGGAAGATTTGACTATGGCAACGCCACTTTGTCCCCTTTTTGGATGAAGATCGTTCCGTGTTCAAATTACTTTATTATAGATGAATCACCCTGCATTAAGTCTCTGTGGAGAAAATATATGGACTAACGAAAACAAATGTGTCCGAGGATGATGAGAACCCTACTGGATCTGTTATAGAGAACACTACATTATGCACAATGCCCGGGGAGGACGAGCCCTGGACAGGACCACATTGTGTGTCAAGCACACACTTTCAGGGGCTCCAAGTTGATCCAAAAAGGCGAGACATCTACGTTTCAGGACTGGAAACCTATCTGTTTTTGTGGTACCTAGATGAGTGCAGATTTTCTTTAGGGGCTAGACATTATGGCATTATGGTAGCAACCATGCTTGCAAGTTGAAATGCTTTTTGTCAAAGGATTTAGTGTGGTCCCTCGATTATGAAAAATGTCTGGGGGCCTAAGGCTACATCGCCTCATTAGGAATAAACTGTCCGTCTAAAGCCAAACAAATTGACCATCATGATGAATGGGCCGTGTCGTGACTAGATCTGGATCAATTTGCTACCAAATTATTTTTTTGATATTCCACAGATCGAACCAATATTTTGGGGTTTGGGTTGTTGATGTGGTGGGCCTTCTTTAATTTCGAGCTTTGTCACGAGAGTAACCCGAGCCCTCACTTGGTTCCGAACGCTTGCGGCGCTTGAGGAACAAGCGAGAACATTCTTTCATCGTGAGGGATAGGCAGTTGTTGCAAACAAGCCTGAATTATAAAGCTAATGAAGATTCGTGTTACGTAAATGAGTGCAACCTGAATGGAAACTGCAATGATGCTCTAACATAAGTGCAGTGCAAAGTGCACACCTAGATGTATGACAATTAGTAACAAACTAGAAATAAATCATTAATTTTCAGATGCTATTTATCACAATTGATGGTAACTTCATTCTGCAGTGTTGCAGCTGCATTTCATTTGCAAGCCCTCTTTGTTTCTGACCCCTTTGATAGCCTCTTGCTCTCATGAGAATTTTGTAATCTTAGAGGTATAGAGGTTCTTGGTATGAAATTTACCACACCCAAGTACCAAGTAAAATATCTTGATAGCTCTCAAAGATGGGGAGCACCTAGTACATGGGCTGCAATTTTGTAGACCGATCTTAAGGCCTCCAGTTATAACCCTAATCAGGGCATACAATTCATAGTTTGAGCTTCCTCTATCAGGGCCTCGAACAATCATCAATCAATTAACTAAGGATACAAATTTCTAGCTACCTCTACTCCCCACGGTCCCAGATCAATCTCGGTTGTGTGGCATATACCTTGGCCAATCTTCAAGGCTAACTATCCTGCAAAGTGTGGTCACTATCCTAGTCTAGTGGGCATCTATCAAATGATGCTGATTTCTACGCTTAGAGTCTAACACCTGATTCTTGCCAAATCAAAGATGAACTTTGGTTAGTTTCATCTACTTTATTCAATTGCTCTACATGAAAATCACACTCTACCAATCAGCTGTCTTGATCAGGTAATGAAAGAAGGGGTAATTGCTTGGCCATGGAAGAGAGAAAACATGCATGGACAGAAAATGGTTTAATCCTACTTTTTGATGAGGGTGATTCTTGCCTTCAACAGAGATCCATGACAATGACATTGGTTTGATTGGATTGAAGGTCCAGAATCTAATTGACCAAATATAACTCAGAAGTTGCACCTGTACTCAGCTCCAGAAACTTTTCAACTTTTTTCAAAATTTCTCAAGAGTGTCTTTAAACCTCACAGCTTTCCGAGACTTAGAATGAATTACAACATTTCTGCAAGCATTGGGTTGGCATTTGTAGACATCTGACCGCCTAATGGACTACATAATGGGCAGTCCAACAACTTCGCAGTTTTCACAAGAGGTCAACATACATTGTCTCAAGACAGTTTGATAAACACCATTCTGTAACCTATCTTTCATCTGGTTTATACATATATCCATATCATATCAGGATGATGTACTCGATTGTGCATGGAACAAGAAGCACCAACCCCTAATTATTGATCAGGTGAGGGGTTTCCTGATCCTAGAAGCTCCTCTCATATTACCTATAACAGGCTTGGGATCACTCATTAGCTCATCCAAACCGGTGTTGAAACCCAAAGGCATGAGTAACTCCCCTCTCCTGATTTGAAATATGGTACTCAGGTCGCATCTAAACAGCCAGATTTGTAGGGAGTCTCATTGTAAGGCCTCAAGTCTCTCCTTGTAAAGAGACATTTAAATTTTGCCATTAGCTTTGTAAACCCAAGTTGTGGATGCTCCACAATCACTGCATCGTTTTTCAAGAGGGAGACCAGACTGGAGTACAATACTCCAAAACTGGCCTCACAAACGTTTTGATTAGTTTCTTCAAAG
Source organism: Tigriopus californicus (assembly GCF_007210705.1). Classification (NCBI taxonomy): domain Eukaryota; kingdom Metazoa; phylum Arthropoda; class Copepoda; order Harpacticoida; family Harpacticidae; genus Tigriopus; species Tigriopus californicus. Next base: position 12,656,101 of record NC_081442.1, read on the forward strand.
TGCTTGTATTCCTGGCAATGTAGTGTCACTTTAGGATACCAATTAAGTGGCTTGCCTTCAAGGCCACGGATGAAGAGTGCTGGGAATGTTGTAGTTCTTGTTTGGCGTTTTCGTTTTTACAACACTTCACTATCCCTAAATCATTGGTAGTACCAGACACCGACCTCAAGGAAGAGAAGGGCTCTGTAAATCGGCCGCTCACGCTTTCCTTCTCATTCTGTTCCGGGTGCCAAGTTTGAGAGAAGATAAGGAGAAGAAGGGGGAGAAGAGGGAAACGTTCCACGGACGAGAAAGGGAAGCAAAAGCCCACACACATTCATCCTTGGCGCGAGAACAGAGATCCTCGAATGGCATCGGTTGCTCCTCCCTCTTCTTCCGTTGGTTAGTGGGTAGTTCGTTTGGTTGGTTGGCCTGTGGGTCCCACAATTCTAGGCCCCGAGATGGAATGAGAGCCAGCCCAACTTTGGAGTTAGTCTTGGTGAACATTGGGACCGTCAAGGTAAGGTTTGGAACTCTCTATACCACGTACCATTTTTCCTTGCCAGTCGCAGACTCGCAAGATTCGATCATTTCAAATCGCTCTTGTGTGATCACATGACGCCAAAGCCAAAAGCAAATGGTTCGAACTTTGCAAATGCCATTAAATTTGAGGAGTCAATTTTGCATGACCAATTTGGCTGAGATATTTCTTAAATGACAATTTCCACTATCGGAATCTTAGTATTTCATATTCTAATTTTTAGCAAGTTGGAGTGGATTTTAGTAATCCTCCGTTTTCATCGTCTCCAAAAACCTGAACCCCTCAACAAGTGAAGGTTTAAGAATAAGGGACATCTTTGGACCTTGGTCCTCCAAAGGCCCCCCTTTTTACGGGATACATATGCAAATCTATAGCGCAAGCAAAATCTTTGAGTTTTCGCACATGCCTTTAGTGTGGGTTTTCTCACTTCTGTCTGAATATCTAAAGCTTCCAACAAGAACTCTCAATATCTGCAGATTAAAAGTCTCTGAAAGAGCAAAAAGACTACAGGGATGTCTAGATACTTTGGGCCAAGATCGGCATGCAAGAACGGCAAGCAAGAACGGATCAACATGGACACTAAACAAAATTTGGCAATATTGCGCTCATTTTATATGTGTATTAGGAAACTGATAGCTTTTTACACTTCTTCACGTTTCGACCTGATTCTCAAAAGACAACCATAAGCATCTTCTTACCCAAGACACCGATGTGTCGTGCCTGTTTATGTGAAACTTAGTGGCCTTAAACGTCGTTCAAAATGTAAGATAAGTGGTGTTTTAGTCTTGCATCCTTTCTATTCAGAATGACACAATTTGACGCTAATTTTGGAATAAGATTTTAATTGAAAGGTGGCCTTTCAATCAAGGACAAGGGACTAGATAGATACTTGTATCCTTGGTCTATGACGGACGTGAAGTTAGTGATGCCACCTCATGTTATTCAGAATCAATATGCATGGTTGCACGACTGTTTCTTGATACAAGGACGAAGTTCTGAATCAATAGGGCCAGTATAAGCATAATCTTGCCCCCAAAATATCTGGACAACCTTGCGGTTCAAAGTCCGCACCAAAAAAACAGACATTTTTTCATTGACCTTGCTTGGAATCCGGATGGTTTTAAACCCATTTTGTGCCGCACAAAGTCTGGTCAGACTGGTTTATAGTCCATTTGGGTAAAAGGATTTAGATGAGTTGGATGACATGGACCAAGAAAAGTTTTGGAAAGAAAAAGTGCCGGAGAGCCTGGTCCCAATGTCCTCCCAAATGTTGAACGAGAACAAGGCCAGGATGGAGGGAAACACGTTTTCGGACTTGATCCAAAAATGCTCCAGAATTCTAAAGGAGGGGAGGAACCCTTTACTTATCTTTTTGCAGCGGAGTGTGGTTTATTGCATAACTTTTATGATTGCTGTTGGACAGGCAATAGAGAAAAGTTCGATCCAAACACCCGAAATGGAAAGCAGTACTCATGGTCAGCTAGGCTAAAAAGAAAGCACAAAGGCAACAAAAGATCTTGTGACCTTTGGGTTGAACCAATTTCCACTCTAGTGGTTTTTTGTATTCGCTTGAATTGGCTGTCTGTGAAAAGGAACGTATTGGAAAATCTTGTTGGTCCAACCCTATTGTTCCATCTTTGAAACTTTCTTTTCATTTCGATTGATAAACTCACAACTTGGAATGAAAATGGCTTTGCAATGTTTCTTAAGGGTCAAACATTGCATTGCATAGGACTCACATGGACACATTTTTGTTCCACGTTCCAATCCAACAAGGTAATTGGAAGCTCGTGCTCAAGACACATCCATCCTCTTTCGTGGCCATGTGTACATGAAAACTTATAATTACGTGCTGACATGAGACAGATCTATCATTACAAATTACAAGTATCCTCTCTTGGCTCTCCCTCCGTATGCACCAGGAATTACCCCGAAGGCTCATGTGGGAACACGGCCTTCATTGGAACCGAGAGCTCATTTGATTTATGTGCTGAATCTTGAACATCCTCATGAAAAAAAGACGAGGAAAAAGTTTTGAGCATTAAACTTTTACAACTCAGACTTGATCCATTCGGTTAACCTGATTAAGAAATTCCATTCCGAGCAATCCTAGATTATGTCCCGAACCGAAAGTGCACACACAACGTGGCTTCGAACTTTACCCTCCAGTCATCTTTTGTTTTGGATCTGTACAGACAGACAGGGAAACAACCGACCTCTCACGAAACAATGACGCCTCAATTTCCGTGACACGTCACGCCCAAAACGCAACCATGTCATTCATCAGGGAATACAGAATCCAATCTCTGGACACATGACTGGATACATGATACATACGCTAACTGAATCCGTCATTCATTAAATGGAGCACAATCCTCTCTAGAGAAATTAGTGTTGATAAAGTGTTTTAGTGGACAACGTTTCGACATTTGATCGAATAGAAAACCTCTACAAGCTAATAAAACTGACGGTTTTGACGATGTACGAATAGTGACTAGAAAATTACTGAGTAAGCAATATATGTATAAAGAATCGTACTATGGGAACACGTACAATATTTAATTCTAAGCTTTTTTTGTGTCATATCGTTCCTATCAAAAACTTTCAGTTCTTCGTAACCATGCACTGTAGTCGCTACTTATTATTCAACTCATAAATACGCTCATTATGTTGAATGTGTTTGAGAAATATATTATTCAGCCAAACCTTTTAATGACAACCTTAGCCTAGAGGTATCAAAGAACCCTCTAGGCTGTGTTCCAGGATTGATTTCCCAAAAATGAAATGCTACGAAACATCCCTTTGAAAAGTAAATAACCTGCCAATCACAGCTCAAAGTTCTCAACACGGAGGTAATAGTTCTTTCGTAAACAGATGCATTGATTGCACTTTCCTAAGCTTTGTTTTGAAACTTTATTTGATGCCAAGCCACGTTCGAACTGCAGCCAACTTTTAGTGTCATTTTTGACACCCCCCAAGTCTAGAACCCAAAACTAACAATAAAGATGTTGCGGTGTTCAAGTCCAATAACCCGATGGTAGAGTGCAAATTTAAATGTTCCATGAAGCCCGAGCCCGAGGGAGACATCTAATCAATACTCCACTCACCTCCTTTCGAGGGTAGCCCCTAAACTTAGTGCACATAACCAGTCTATCAATATTCTTCCACGTATCTTGAAGGCTTACATTAAGCCGAATATGGAACATGGCTCCACATTTGGCCGGTTGTTATCTTTCTCTCTCGTTCCCATTGCCACGCATTGTCATGGCTGATTAGGACCAATCCAATAACGGAAATCTCGTTGTAAGCAGAAGGTGGTCTGTTTACCCGTGAATAGTTATCTGTTTGCGTTTATAATCGAACCTTGAATGTTCATTAAATGGCTGGAGGTTCGTCAAAAAATCTCATTAGTTAAGCCTTCTCCAAAGGCAATTGTATCAAAATACAGTATAAATCCCTATTGTGAAAAAGATTTTGTCCCAATCATGACTCTACAGATGCCATGGGTTTTCTCATTAAAGCCATTAGTTCATTTAATCTGTAGACAGTGCATTCCTCGGGGATCAATTGAGACCAAAATCGGGGGGAAATATGAATTCAGTGAGACAAGCAAGGGGATAGCGACTTTCAAATTTGACGACAGATACAGGGTGACTTAACAGATGATTTTGAGGGTGGATCTAAGATTGCTTTACCAAGGTTAAAACCGAAAGTGGATGTATGTGGAAAGCAAGCTTCTGACCTTTGAGAATGTCGAAGCGATTTACATGGATTAACCTTAGCAACTAACATGTGTTACTCCTAAATAAGCGTATTTTAGTGTATTCTCGACTAAACCACCAAGTTAACCAACCAGACAAGAAATGTGGAAAGCAGGTGTTCATAAAAGTCCAACTAAGAACAAATACTATCCAAGGCAAACCATCCCCAAAGGTCACGGATGTTTCGTACCAATGGCAATAAAAGACGCAAATATTTGAACTAAGAGAACGAGCACACGGACACGCAAACATTCCATTTTGTGTGTAGAAACCAAGCAAGCCTGTCATTCTGTCATCGCTTTAGCCACGACAAACAGGACAAATGATAAACGTGAATGTGTTTCAGACACATTTCCAACCTGAACGCCACGCATTCCTGGAACAGTCCGAGAACAATTTGACTCCAAAAATGGCTCAGGAATGGAGGGCAAGCCTAAACTTAAACTTGACTTCTGACTTCCATGTTTGGTCCATTTTGCGTTCCATTGCTCCAAAAGACAAAATGGTGAAATTCAGGACGAAAAAAAATTTACATTCTGTTCTTAATGACAACTTCGCTCGAATTTGAAAAGCAATTCAAGTGTGCAAATGTCCTCTTTTCATTTCTAGGTCTTTACCAAGCATGAATTGGCAATTGAAGACATCATGGAAAGTGCTGGTTTTATTATTAGCCCTCCAAGTTGCGTCATTCCTGCCTGAGACAGCCAGAGGTTACGCAATCGATGATGATGGGCGTAACCCAAGGAGTGGCGACGAGAATCCACAGCCTTACTATGAAGGTTAGTACCAACTCAAACAATTTGAAATGTATCAATTTCTAGTGACATTTAGGTCTAACAAAATTTACCTTACTAAACTGACCTTTGAAGCTCTAAGCTGCACTTGCAAAATTGGACTGATTCAGTTCCTTGAGATTGACGAGGAGAACATCTTGGTAATATATTATATCTTGTGGGCCTATTCTTTGTCATTATGAAATGCAAGAAAACTTGTATATACTCACGTACGTGTGGTAAGAAACACTCAGAAGCAAAACGCAATAACTCCGCAGAAAAAAATATTGGAATAGCAGGTCTCGGTGGATCCAGTTTTAATGGATTATAAAAAAGTCACATGATGACGTCATAAATGAAATACCATTAATCTGAAATGCACTTATCTCCGAGATGTTTTTTTAAAATGGCATGGGAAGCATAGAGGCTATGAAACTTGATATTTGATCAAGCCAGCAAAGAATGCTTGAAGTAATTGGTTTCTCCAGAAGATGCAGCAGATATTTTATGCGTCAGCTCGAATAGAGACCCTAAATCAGAAGCACATGTTTACCCTAAGTCTACCGAAGTTGAAACAACACAGCAGGTAATTCAATCACGATGCATCAAAACCATATGGGACACAACTCTTAGTGTGCCTTTTCTTTTGAGAGCTTGAGTCACACTTTCCTGCTCCTTTTGAGAGCTTTTTTTCTAGAGAGAGGATGCGATTAAGGTCTCCTTAAGCCATGGGCGTTTTGGTGCCCAGAATCTCAATCCAATTGAGGGGAATCCGTAAGCGGGAGGAAATGTGGCGTTTTAGGAACCCCGCAATTCTCATTAATTAAGGAAATAATTGTACCCTCAATAACGGTCCCTCTATGTGTAAAGGGTGCACAGCCAGGTCTAGCTCGTTAGAAAGTTCCGTTTTTAACAACGTGACGAAAACGCAAGCCCGTCAAATTGTGTTTTCTATATGATAAGACCAAAAATATGGAACGGGCTCAAGGTCTTCTGTCCCATTTCTCAGTGTTTATGGTCTCATACCAGTCAGAGGAGTTAGAACTCTTTCTGTTAACGGCTGTGATCTTGGAAACAAAATGCCCATTTTAGCTAAAATTCTCCGTTTTTAAGACCTATAATGGACCCATTATGTCCATTTTATGGCCCTCTTGACCAAATCAATAAGATAGAGTTTGCTCTCCTTGGAATTGAGGGCTTTGGTTCCAATTTTTGGGGTGAAAAGAATGAACTGTTTTCTTGGAAGTTGTACAATATTTGCTGAGCTTTTCACTGAAACACAGTTCCCAAGATGAGAGAGGCGGCCAAATTGGAATTGGTTCCAATTTGTATCAAACCCTCGTTTTGCCCTGGTTTTGGCCACAAACCATTGGTCAGAAAAACTTAACTTAAAGGGTCACTTGAGTAGTGAAAATGAGATTGGATTAGTGGACAAATCTTCCGTTGGAACAGATTCAATCAAATGTGGGTCCACCAAGAACCATTTTTGAGTGCAGCTGCCGAAAAGCTGTTACAAAAAAAAATCAAAGTGCTATAGAAACACACATTTTGGGCAAAGACAAGGAATGCCAAAACTATTTTGCAATGTCATTAACATACTGCATCAACCAATGGACCCTCAATCAGATTCTTTTGCAATAAACTTCAGTTTTGAAGCAAAAGGTAACATTTTTCACTCACACTAAAAGAAAAAAACGTCAAAAATATAAAACAATTGACAAGCGCCTTATAGTGATGTATCGATTTATGAATTCACAACTGACTTGACTTTTCAACCAACGGATTAGCAATTAACGACGTTAACTTTTTGGTTGATGAAGCCCATCACTGCACGCAAGTACCATGATATGACCTATCTACTGAGCAACTACTTGCTCTCCTTCTTTGGTAATTCTGGACTTTACGACGCAATGCCATCAGAAACTTTTTACAAGGCTGTCAAGATCCTTTTCAACTGCCATACCTTTCCACCACACGACTTCCAGTGCTTTACAAAAACGCCTAGATACTTCAAAGCCAATAGAGTTCTTAGCATTTTCGTCAAACTTGAAAGAAAGAGACTGAAACCACCTTGGATCGCCTATTTCACTTGGAATGGTGGGTGTGCATCACGACAAGAAGACTCCTAAGCGGATAAAGTGAAGGGCCCATTTCCCTGACGGATTCTTTCTTGTCTATCCTTTCCTTTGTTTTTACGTTGGCTCGTGTTTGTCCCTCATTATTTGGAGCTGGGTGAGAAGGACGCAATGTGGGGCTGACCAGATCATAAATGAGCACAATGGAGACAATATATCCGAGCTAATCCCTGGAGAGTACTCTATTCTTTGGAAAATTAGCTCCATGGAGCTGGATGTCCACGACCTTCCTTGCTTGGCCAAGCGTCTAGGGACCCTCACATAAAATGGACCGTTCCCGTGGAAGAGAAAGAACAAATGGGTCTAACTGATGTCCTCAAAGACATCCTTCAAATCATGTTTTATGCTAAGAAAGTATAGCTTAAAGCTTCTGTGGGTAATGCAATCGATGTCTATTAGTTATTCAGGTTAACCTGATTAGTGAGATGCCAAAAAGCATCCACCACATTATTCACCGACTTATTTGACATTGCTTTCAGACCCATTGGACGAGTTTTCGATCAATGGGTACCCACAAATCGGACCTTTTGGCGACGATTATCTATCCCAACCAGATAATCATTATGACTACTTTGAAGACAAGGATGGCCCAATCTCGTCCGAAGAGGAATCAGCTGAATCAGCTGAACATCCAGGCTCGCCGCTCATGTTGGAAAACCACACCGATGACGAGGGCTCCTCTGCAGAGGATCTAAAAACGGTTCAAAAGTAAGTTAGAGGCCTGAATCAAACATATCAATATGTACTTTTCTGCTAACTAGAGCATGCCCTACACTTCACCTCAAATCGTATCATTTTCGTTCAAAAAGAAGGATAGGGAAAGCAATCTGTTAGGTTTCGGGTTAAAATAGAGAAACTCGCTCTAATACGTTTTACTCTTCATCACAGGCGCTCGTTTATGTCCTCTTGGTTTCCCCCCAAATTCGTCCCTTCAAAGGAAAAGTTCAGAAGGAGCGGGTAGGAATTAACCGACAATCGTTTGTTAGTATGTTGTGTAGCTGCATTTCTACATCTCCTTGTACAGTACATGATTGTTTTAAGACATTGGAATAGAAATTGGGTTTAATGACTTGTGTTTGATCCCATATCTCTTCAGAATCGATGCATGGTTTCTTCCTTGACCATGTATCTCTTAAATGTGATTTCAAGTAGAAAATGGTGGTGTCTTGTTACTTAGACCCAAGGATTAGTCCCCACGCAAAGCCCTTTAAAAGCAATAAGACAAAGTACAAACAGTCCATTGCTAGAAGTGGTCGCTCACTCCTAAAACATTGCGCAAAGGGACAACTGTGGACCACACATTCCATCTACCTAAAGCCCAAGTGGCTAGTCTATGAAATTGGCAGAAAAAGGACAGGAGTGTCTTAAAGCACAGAAAAGAACTTGACGGTCTATTGAGAAAAAGACCTAGAATGAATTTAAACCAAAATGGAAATACTTCAGTCAGACCTGTTTTGTGATTGTAATTGTACATTTAAACTCAGAGCTGTTTTTATTGTAGTTCATTAGATTTTAGCAGAATTAGTTATGATTTTGGAACTGCACATTACAATTGTCTTTTTTAAGAATCAAGTTCTTGTGATTGTATCTCAAAGATGTTGTTCTACCCCTCTAAACATAGTCCCTTGCTTCCATCTATCAACATATTCCATCCATGTTGGTCAAAGGCATGCCATAAATAAATAAAAAGACATAAAACCTGGCCCAACAACTGGAAGAAGTTTGATTGAATCGCATTAAATTGCCATACAAAAGTAATTGAATATTTGAAAAATCAAATTTAGAAGGAGAGTTTATTGATATTGATTATTTACTTTCATTTCAAAAGGTACCATCCCCCCCTCCTTCCGCCCACAACAAATACTTAAGGTTTAATCGGGCTGAGGCTAGACGTGGGTTTATTTGTTGTAGGCGGAAGAAGAGGGGGAGATGGTAACTTGGAAAATGTGGCTGTACCTTGCCTGAATAGTGCGTTTTGTGAAGGTAGTTGAATGGCATTTGCCTCCAGGCACTTTCGGCTTTGTTCCATGCCTTAGTTCATTATCTCATAAGGAGCCTAGGTTTTGGAGAATACTTTGGCCTTTGTCCTGGTTTCTGCTGGGTGTAGAGTCTCCACGAAGGACCTAATTTCATCTTTCAAAGATAAGGATGAAAAGGTAAAAGAATTGGTAGTGTATAATAGTTACATGTTTTTACTCTTGATGAGACATTTTTGAAATAGTTTCCTGTTGGCGATGAAAACAGTGAATTGTGGTTTTCAAATATTATTGAGAAGTTCATTACATTAGCTGTGGTAAACTATTTTATGGCAATCAAACACTCGAGCGATGCCATTGTTTTTTTCTTTCCAAGTGCTGTATTATTGGCAGAAGGATCCAATCATAATCATGAGTATGATTAGTTTTTCTTATTATTTTGAGGCCTTTTATGTCACTCAATGTATTAACCTTGGTCTGGTCCGGTGAGTTGTTGGTGTTCAAACCCATCTGCAAGAAATATCATCCCATGTTTCACTTTCTCTTTCTGCGCCTTAGTAGTGTAGCCTTATGTCCTCATTCAATGATCCACTCCATATCTAGACCCAAAAAAGGAGTTATGTTCAACTCGTACTCAAGCGCCTTTTCTTCTCTTTCCCTAAACCTTGAACGCTGCATTAGGCGACGACGATATAGGTAAATGAATTCTTTTTCCCACACATTTCAAATGTCCCGCCTTCGTTCATTCGTTTGACGAAACTCGCTATTCACTTTTGATACTTTTCGTCGCTCTTTCCTAGTTAGTATCTATGGCTTTCCAAGAACCATTGTAAACTGGACGAGAATCAATGTTTGCGGTCTTTTTCCTCTTTTGATAGTAACTTAACAGACTACGCAAGCTAGTTTAAAGCTCGAACGAACCGCTTCAATCATTTTTCTCAAACCCCAGGTAAAATAGGGGTGCAAGATTAATTATTTCTCTTACCTCAAAGTTAGCATCTTCCTTTCGCACACTCTACGGAGCTATGAGTAGGCATAACTTTTGGCTCAATATTTAAGTCTGATTGAACTGAAAGTTTTAAATTATTTCCAACTCATTGTTCAACTCATAGTTCAACCCTTGCACAGAGTGTACTCATTGAACTGGTTTCACCAGAAAATATCGATTTTCGTCCGCAGTACTAGGCTGTTCTTTCACATTTGGAGTGGTTCGTAGCGTTTGAAATCCATCATACATCACTGTACTTACTTGGAAATCCTGGCTTTATACGCTCTTTTTCTCTCGCATATTTCTTGCAGACGAGGTTGGTTTTTTAATCTGGGAGATTCTCTGGGTGGCGAGCGGGGCCGAACTAGCTACCTCCGACGTCATCACCCGTTCTGCTTCTCTCACGGAATGAGTTGCACGATGGCCCCGAATTCTTGTTGCAACGACTCGGTTTGTCGGTGCAACTTGTTCGGGTCCAACTGCAAATGTGACAGACCTGGACTGCTGTTCGGATAATGAGAGAGAGAACTGCTGATCCAAGATCACCAGCCCTATGGACCAGAACCGCTTGAACGACTACTTAATCATATAAGATCACTTGGCACTAAGCATAACAACAACAACAACAACAACGATAAGAACAACAACAACAACACAATGTGAACGATCCTTCCACCTGAGTACTTGAATAAATGGTTGTATACTAACATCATACGCCACAGTATTAAAACATACCTAATAACCGAGAGCATGCAAATAAACTTAGCATTTCAATAAAACGATTCCTCCATCTGCTGTTTATAACACCACGTGTTTTTCATTGATCCTGATACCTGGAACAGGTTACGACAAGCAAGCCTTCTCATGCCTAGAGCTCACCAGAATTTCCAAAGTTTTGAAACCATTCCTAGCCACTGTGGCCTAAATGAGAAATTCAGTATAAGATAATTAAAATCGCTAATATGTGTACTTTTTAACTCAAGGAACCACGAGGAACAATTTGTATGAGGTGGCATAAATTTTTATTCATGTGAACTTAAAAATCTATATAATATACTTCAAAGACAGCTTCAAGAATTTAGGCACTCTTTTTTGATCTTACTTTACTTCGGATGTTTTGTTTAGGAACAATACTTTAGAATTCTAAAATATTTAGTATAAGGCACCTTAGATTTGGTGTTTCAAATCTATCAAGTTTGTCTCGTGCTCCAATTTTTATTGCAACAACCGTAGGCCAGAGAAACTGCTTCGGGTAACAAGAGGAAGAAAGTCTCTTCAAAACTAAATTTCCTTAAAATGTAGCTGGGCATTTTGACAAGCATGCTAAATGGTTTCTAATGAGTTTCATTTTTTGCTTCAATGCAAGTTTCCACAATTAATGCGATAAAACTGCAAAGGTTTTGAACTCTGCTTAAATGTCATAATATTTTCTAGATAAATTATTATACTTGGCGAATTAATTTCATGAATTTCTGGGCATTTCGATCGTTAATCAGCATTTATTGATTTTTGACCCTCAAAAATTTATTAAGCTAAAGATAAAAAAACGTAGTCTGAAGGGCTTGATAAGAGTCTTGAATCAATTCACGCAAGTAATCTGGGGGGTGAAACAAAGTCCTAAATGTCTCTCTTTAGCGAAGATTGTTTTGAAAATGGCTCGATCAAAAAGACCATTCTTATTGAAAGTGGTGATGCTGATCCTGATTGTCTTTATCTATGATATCCCAGTGGTTTTTCTCGGACTTCCTTAACATTGCTGAGAATGGGATCCCCAACAATTCAAGACGGAAGAAGGGAAAAGGCTCATGCATTTTTTATCTTCCTTCCCTCATCACCACCAAAGTGCTTAATGAGCTTCCTCCCAATGTAGAATTATGGAACCCCTCATCTCGCATCAAGGTGGCTCATTTGACAAAGAGCACTAATCGTGCCATTCATTGCATTACCATGCCGTTACAATGCCTTATTGATAATACTGCCTAATGAGCCAGATCAGTGTCAGCAAATGATTTACATTAATTCTTTCCTGAAAAATATCCAAATATCCAATATGGCATATTTGTCCGTCTTCATACTTGTCAAAATCGGATCAACATGTTTTCCGGGCTCCTTTCGTTAGATTTGAATTCCTAACATTGCCTCGATTCGTCAAAGTGAAATGTGATTGCCTTGTCAAAATTTGAAAAGGTTTTGCCATTTTTCTTGCGAAAGAGCCCTTTCAAAACGTAAAGAAAATTCATCGAGAAAAAGAATTGCTTCTAAAGTTACAAAGAAGTTTGAAGCCTTCCAATTGACAAGACAGGAAACAAGAACCCAGGTATTAAAAAGCAATTTCGAAGGCAAGGAATCTTTTGGTTCGTTTTTTTTTCTCTCTCGATTCAGGCTCCAACAAAGAACGTCAGATTTAAGATCTCAGATGGAGAGTGAATCTCGATAAGTTCATTTCAGGGGCTTATTGTGCCAGTAGGAATGTGCATATCAATTTTTTTTCTGCCAATCCTCAGCACTTTCCATTGAAAATTTTCCCAGGATTCTTTTGACAGGATCCTTCTTCTTGTTTTTTCAATCTGATTGATATCTGGAGGACATATTGGAAACCGAGTGGGAAAGACTTCAAACTAAAGATCTTCTACAAACTGGAAAATATGTACAGTACTTGCCCATTTTCAGTACCGTTATTGAAATCTTGTTTTTAGCATCAAGCAAGCCTTCGATGAAGCTTGGCACTCTTTTTACCTCCATCTAGCGGTGAGCGTTCAAAACTACCGTCAAAAAGTCAATTTGCTTGATTCAACCTTTTATTGCGATGACCATCGTGTTCTGTTGATAGAAAATCCATCATTAGTCACTGTCAATGAGACTGTTCCAATAACCGGATTGTCAAGCGAGTTTTAATTGGATTCCCCTCCTTCTATTTAGGCGGTACAGCATGTTTCCCAATGAGTTCGTCAAGAGGCGGCTTTGCATTCGGCCAACAATGAGCTGCAATCTAAGACCGAACTCGTGTTGTCCAAGCACGACTTGTCGGTGCAACTTGTGGGGACAGAACTGCAGGTAAGCTCAGTGTTACTCTCTTTGGTCATTGCAGCTATTAGTTTTCATCTAGTCATAACATTCATTTGTACTTTTTGTTTTAAAAATTCAACGATTGACCAATCAGAACGAAGGAACTTCTTATGCAATCGATGTCACTTTCTTTTCATGAAGTTTAGGGATTGATTGAGACTGGAGAATAGTACAGTGTCGGGTCGAGTCTTTTTGATTTTCTAATATTTGGTCGGACTTGGCTCAACATTACTAACGACTGATTTAGGATAAAACCATGCCAGTAAATTTGAGCATGTCTGTGGTTAGACCGATTTTTTGGTGCCATTCATTCTATTGTCTTTTTGGAAAATATCATCGCATCCAACTGTGTCGCTTGTACCAAAATAGAAGACACAATTTGTTTTTAAATATCAATTTTGAGGGTTTTTTGTATTAAGTCAACTGCTGAGCTGTTTGTTTCAATTTTCGCTTTGTTAGGATTCTTTCCAACTTGACAAGCTACCCCTTTTTTTGGTTTGCTTTTTCCCAGGCTTTTCTAACCACTACAGGGAATGTAATCCCGAGTGCTATTAAAATGAAAGGTTATAATTCGTCTATTGATTAGCTTTCAATCTTTATATGATATTTGGTCCAGCAACAAATTTGAGTTGGCAGACCGAGCTAGTCCTTGAATGTAGGGTTGATCTGGAATGCTATCAAAAAACTGGTCCAAGTCTGACTTGAAAGATGCTACCGGATCAACAAGGCCTACATATTCCCTACGAATATTAGAGGGAAGCAAATTAAACAATGAAGGAGCCNTCGGAACCAGGGCTGCTGTAAAATTCGTTCTTGATCTTGCATCTTCATTCCTGTACCCTACCTGGTTTGTATTGGGAGCCCTAACAGAGGTTCTTCAGGCTGATTTTCCGGTTCGAAACCCATAACCAGTAACAATGCTCTGGAAGACAACCCAAACATTCA
>NC_081442.1:12670300-12670498 GCF_007210705.1 Tigriopus californicus
TATTTCATGTGTATCAATTGTCGATTTCGGTTTCTTTTTTTTGATTGGGCTTGTTCGTAAGGAACAACATCTAACGTCGAATGTCGAACGCAACCTTAAATCTGAATTGAATCTGAAAGCACCGCTCGTTGACTTTAGCTTTCTCGAAAATATATTCAGTGCCTCGAGCGACGGCGTCAACTTGCCAAATAAAGCCAT
>NC_081442.1:12670534-12671056 GCF_007210705.1 Tigriopus californicus
AGAATCACATCCTGAAATGAATTTTGTCGTGACGGGAATGAGTCGCTTTTCAACTAAAATTAAAATGCAACATTAAAAAAAGAATGTCCAAACGCATGTGTCAGACATTCATGCAATTCAAAACCGAATATAGGTTCAAATTGTATTACTAAGGTAATTCTGAATGTATTTATGTCCAAAATATATTGGCAATCAGAAACTCAAAACTTTGAAGAATGTGTGTTCGAACTTTTCATGGGCATATTGATGCTTTTTTATGTCTTCCAATCAGATCTTTGGCGCTAAGATAATGGTCTTCCTACAGTCAAGCTTACACGGTAGGCATTGTCTCCTTTAATTTAGGACTTTAGTCGAGGACCTTTGGCAAGTTTGTCTTTTCATGCCATCAAATTGAGAAGAGCCAAGGCTTGCCCAAACTTCTCTTCAATTAAGAGGACATGAAAATGCAAATGAGTTCAAAGTGTTGAGGTTGTCATATTTTCAAAATCCAAACTTGAATACACTTTCTGAGAAGAAAGCAAG
>NC_081442.1:12671171-12701887 GCF_007210705.1 Tigriopus californicus
ACAACAACAACAACAACAACAACAACAACAACAACAACGATAAGAACAACAACACAATGTGAACGATCCTTCCACCTGAGTACTTGAATAATTGGTTGTATACTAACATCATACGCCACAGTATTAAAANCCCACTTTTTGGCTTGTTGCAAGATACACCAAAGAGAAAATTGAGGCAGAAGTTAAGCTACATTGCAAATCAAAACCCTTTTTTCCTTTCTTTATTTAGTGATTTTAGACGGATGTCCCAAAATTGTTTTTTAAGCGTATGGGGACACTTAGGCAAGCTCTGGCAGGTTCCTAATTAAAGTAATAAGATGAGAAACGTAGATCTCGTCAATTAAAGGTACGTCATTTTTATATCAGTTACTTGTAAAGGGGATCATTTCAAAGTTATGTTCTTATAAGCTTGTGAAGCTGATCAAGAGTAGGCCGATAATTCGAATCTTATGTTTTGCTTACTACATAACATTGACCATGTCTCTTGAGTTCCCTAAGCATCGGTTTGGGCTCAAATGTGGTCACGGTCATCTATTCAACAAGATATTGTGGTCGTATTAAATGCTTATTTAGAATAAGATGAACGGTTTGGGGGATGCGAAATTTTGGCTTCCGTTCGCAGTCCACATCTCTAGAAGTCTGTGGTTGGTACCAGCGCTTGCCTATATGTCCGAATAAAACCGTTTCAAACTATTCGTCAGCATTCATTAAGGCATTGAGAATTAAGTAAGAAAACTCTTCTTGTTACATGAGTAAAAACCATTTACCCATTGTGAATGAAACCAAACTTACCCTAAAATAGAAAGATCGGAAAAGGATGTTGAAATCCATCCAATATCGAATATTTGAGGAGTCACAAGCCATTTTATGTACGAAAAGAATCACCTTTGACGTTTCGTGGAACTTTGATCAAAAGGATCAAAGGTTTGGACAAGAAACACGAAAAAAGCAATATATTTCTGTGCTTTGAATATTTTCTACTAATTCATCTTGAGTAAAGAAAACTATCGTGGCACAACTTGACCCAGTCTTATCTTTGGTCTCTGCCTACTTACTACCAGTATATATGTATTAACGAAATTTATTATAATTGAAAATATTTGAAGCATATTTTAATCACATTTTACCACAATTAAAATCTTAGACACTTTCTGCTCTAAACTTGGTAACTAACGGTTGGAATGACTGTTAAAGAAGCGGGCAAAATGTCATTTTACTTTATTCATGTAACAAATCTTTTCCCTTAGTGACGTAATAAGTCAGAACGTTTGTAGCTTTAGGAGCTTGGCAGGAATTGGTTTTTAGCATCAGAATATATCTCAAAAACTTCAACATTTGAACTCGTTGACATACATTAATATTTCCTTTAAGCCATAAAAATTCAATTTTTGATATTTAGTTGTCATTTTTAATTCTTTTACAACTGAACTTGACTTGTCAAAATTTTGGAAAGTATTTTTAGCAATCAAATTAAACTTGTACAGAGTCCGATTGATCATTTAAAAGTGTAATAAATTAATTCAGATAGCATTGTATTGGCTATTAAGTGTTTTACCCAATGTTTTCATTACGCTATATGTCGTTCTCGATGACAAGTTAAGCTGCTTACAGACGTCCAAATGGGGTAAAGACCATTTAAAGGTGAAATGCCGTATTTCATGTGTATCAATTGTCGATTTCGGTTTCTTTTTATTGATTGGGCTTGTTCGTAAGGAACAACATCTAACGTCGAATGTCGAACGCAACCTTAAATCTGAATTGAATCTGAAAGCACCGCTCGTTGACTTTAGCTTTCTCGAAAATATATTCAGTGCCTCGAGCGACGGCGTCAACTTGCCAAATAAAGCCATCCTGTAAGAAAGTCTCAATGCAATTTTAAAACGCCTTGATTGAAAAGAGGATTCTGCTTCAATTTCAATTTGAGCGAAATCCAATAAGTTGAGATGTCAAGTTTGGCCAGGGAAAGGTTAAAGAGCATCCCCAACCTTTTGAAAAGCGGATTTATGCAAATAAATGTTCGCCGATTCATCTTTCCGTCCACATGGCACACAGCAAAACCTTCCTTTCCAGTAAAATGAGAAATAATGAGTTGGGTTGTTCTTTGGCTAATTGAACAAAAATATCCTAAGTTCGATTTTTAAGCTGGGAGGTAATGGAAAGGAAGGTGTTCATTTTAGTGGGCTTCATTAATTATGCAAGTACGAAACAAAACAGATTTTAAAGTTTTCTCGGATTGATCGATTCGATTTGCACAACCTTTTCAAAAGTCGATAGAAATAATCCCAAGCAGTGGACAATCATGTTCCAGTTCTTTTTACTTGCCCAATCATCATCTTAGTTTGTCAAGCTCTTGTGATCTTTCCATTTCTGGCAAAACATATTGCGAATAGGAACTGGAAACATTCGTTAAAATTTCCGATCAAGCTTTTTTCCAAATTTAGATCGTTAGCCAAAATTGATCGTGAGGACAAATACAAGGAAAGACAAATGATTTATTTTTTTGTGAATAAGTGTCTGGCATTTTTTCTCTCAGCGGCTTGTTGCTCATCGGAGGTAGAAAGTAGTAATGTGTTTCGAACCGGAATGTGAGCTCTTATCAAGAACCTCGATTAGTGCTGCACAAGCAAACTCAAACCCGCTCAGAAGAGTGACAAAACGTGAGCCTACCTTCCTTGGTCTCGGAACCAGGGCTGCTGTAAAATTCGTTCTTGATCTTGCATCTTCATTCCTGTACCCTACCTGGTTTGTATTGGGAGCCCTAACAGAGGTTCTTCCAGCTAAATAGCCGATTTTCCGGTTCGAAACCTATCACTAGTAGAAATACATCTTTTCGCACTTGCCTTTAATTAATGGAGGATGGAATCGTTTTCTCCTCAAACGATAATTTCAATTCGGCTCCAAAATTCTTGAATTTAGGTAAAAAAATCGCGAGAGTGTTTGCTCCAACAAGGATAAAACTGAAGTGTGACATTAGCAAAATAACTCGTGAAGTATGATGCATGAAACAATTACATTACAATCGTTTCCAACTTGTCCTGACGGGAGATCTTGAAATAGATAACTTTTACTTGAGTGAACCTTCAGCCTTATTTTGTTTCATGATTTTGGTTAGAATATAAAGATTAAAATATGGGCGATTTGAGGGACAGGTTTGGCCATTTCCGTGCCCTCTCAGTGGACAAGTTACATTCGTCTCTTCTTTCTCGCTATTTCAGATGCCTTCGTATGGGATTGTTTCAAAGGTGGGGATAGAGCACTATGAACCCAACAATCAAAGCCTCTTGATGAAGATCAACAATACCTCGCCCAATCAATTGGCCTTTCTTCCCAAGGTCATAGAACTGAAAAAGAACAACTTGAAGAGGCCATCTTAGGGTTGGGGAATGAAGATCGACTAGCTTTCATTTTGTAGAGTAAACTTTAATGTTTTGTTAATTCTATATCTCCACCGAAAGAAAGAAAACCTCTGGGTTATCTTTACCTTCAAACCCTCTGAACAATGATGAGTGAATGTAGGCGGGTTCAGCTATCGATTCTAGGAGACACAAAGCTAGGGATGGGCCAGAGTTCTGGTTCAAGCTCTATATTGGACAGTCAAGTCTCAGCTCTGACTAATCCCTAGCCACTTGATTCCAATATTCGATAGCTGACCTTGTCGTTACTGAGTGAGCTTGATTTTGCACACTTTGAGCTTTATCCTTTCGGTATTTACCGAATAGTATCGTTCAATGGTGACATATCAAGACACACCGCCGTGTTATTTTTCCATATACTATATTTATTGTTGTGAAATGAATCTTTCTTGTTATGCCATTCTCGGATTTGTTCCAAAGACTTGCTTTCCATCTTTGACTGAAGGATCGTCGATTAAACCATGTCAGAAAGTTTCCTGTCTCAGAGAATCATCACTCTCATTCTTGTCAGGGATGTCAATCCATAAATCAAGATCCTGCTTTTCCCAAGAAGAGCTGGAAACAGCTAGGAAGAACTCGGGAATATTCTTCATCCATCCGCTTACAGTTTCCTTTTCTCCTTTCCCAGAGACGAGCCATTCTTCTCCCCGAAAAGTCTCGGGAAAGAAAATCTAGAGAATTTGGAAAGCTGTCTTTCCATGGTTGATGAAATAATCTGCAAAAAAGTTTGGTCTCATTAAACTTTGGCACGAGAATCGGGATAATTTGAGCAGGAGAGAATTCATTTGCCTTCGAAGATGATTTCTTGCAATGCCAACAAGGAATAGTTGCAAAAAGTCTCCCCATTTGTTCGGCGAGTTTCTCTTGGATTGTTTAAAGGATTTTTTTTTGTCCAAGCTGATTGAAAAACGTGAAGGGATTTCATTGATCTTCGGTGTACGCGTATGTGCCAGTGGAGTGAACGGCAAACAGTATGCTCCAAAAGAAATGGACAGAACAACCCTAGAATTTTCTTGCCGAAGACAAAAAGTCATCCAATTCGCAACTTTGCGACGAGTACTCATCAATACATCTTCTTATTCTTTTGCTCGAACTTTTAGCATTTCAGCTTTTTTTGCATTCACACTTCTTGGCGCAGACTTGACATTTATTGAATGGCAAAAAGTATGGATTTCAATTTCAAAACTAATAATGAATTAGAATTTAATAAATGATTAGGTAACTTATAAACTAAATACCGGGTGGTAATAAAAGCTAAATTAAATTTCAGTTTGCTCTTCAAAGTAAACGCGCCAACGAAACCGGTTTTGGTGAAAGATTAAAAAACTGAGGCTATATTAAAAGAAATTAAAAGCGACGAAACAATTTAAAGGCTTCGAAAATAGGCTCGTAAAAAAGTCTTAAAGCTAGCGCACATAGAGGGTAAAACGGGATTCCCGCTTGAGGATTCATAGATCAACGACTGGATCAAATTGGTAGCGATTGGAAACAAAAATATAGTCGCCGATTAAATCAGGGCCATTTCTTGTTTCACATGGGACACTAAATTTGGACAACCCTGCAAACGTAACAAAGTCTTTCAAAAGCCCTATTAAGCTTGAGTGCAAAAGCAAAAAGTGAATGAGAAGCATGAGAAATGCTTGAATCCAATGTCTCCATCTCATAATCCACAGGGGTCTTTGTGTTCTTGTTCATTGAGTCGGGCTTTAAACACTCTCTTGAATACTCATTGTTTGATTTGAAGGCGTGGACTTCCCTGTTTCTCTTTGTGTCGTGAATCTCTTCCGTCAAACGATGTCACATTAAAAATAGAAACAAACATGTCCCGACTCAACCCCATAGTCCTTATCAAAAACTCGCCACTTATCCATACCAAGCAACATCGCACTTCCACAGACCAAAAATCCCCGAGGATCCCCACCGTTTGAAAAAGCTGGCCCGACTCACAAGCATAGAGGAACGAGGGCGTAGAAGAGGACTCCTGAAAATCCCCTTCCGTACTATAGAACGTATACTTCTCATGTAGTATATGATACGATGTGGACCCCTATGACGGCACGGGCACGACTTACGTCAGGCATTCAACGGGCTTGGATGAATCAAGGTATTTTCGAGAGCCACAATACCTGTCTGGAATGTGGAATCGCTCTCAGGGTCCTCGACTCACAAAAATAAGCCCGACCTTTCAGTCCTTTAGGTAAGACGAGAGAGGAGAAGAACTACAAAGAAGGGTACTTGAATTGGAGCTCATTTCTAAGTTTGAGAAATTAGTGAGCAACGTCAAAAGACATTGACAGTTGAGTTGTTTGTCGAGCAAAAGAGCTCATTTTTGGTCTGCAAAATACAAAACTGGACAGGTTAGCTCTTATCTAATCGCTCGTTCCTTTTTTATCTCTATCCTCCCGAACGAAATAGGAGGTGCTCTCGGTCTCCTCTATTATTCCTCTCTTTCTCAAAGGTATCAGATAGCCAAGCAATCAGCACCCCTGATACCGTGATTCACGTTCATATAAGTGAGCAAGTTTGGCAATAAAAGCTGGCCGGAGAGGTAGAGAGAACCTCTTGCACCACCACGCACTCACTCACTCATTCACTCACATCCATATCCACCTAAGGCGGTCCGGGACTGGAAAGAGGTCCATCCAATATCCAGCATCCAACGACTTCAATGTCACACAGGTAAAATGATCAACAAGGAGGCAACGACAACCACGACCAAGTCCAAGAGCCTGGCCGTTGGGGACTTTGGCTTGAAGGGCCCCTTCTGAAGACGATAGATAAGTGGTGTGGTGTGTATTCTGCTTGGATTCCATCTCACACAGGTGATGAGAGCAGAACTCTTGTGAGTGAGCGACTGAGGGTCGAGACGACGGTTTTGTCGTTACTACCGAACTCGGTAGTTTTTCTAAGGTGGGGTAGTCATAACTTTTAGAGCGGTGGCTGTGCATCCCAAAAAAAGGAGGAAGTTCCCCTTATTTCAAATGTAAGTGAGCTTGATGAAGATCGTCGTGGTGACTCATTGTGAAGTGGGATTTCTGAGACCTAGAAACACACAATCCTGGACGAGGTTGTTCAACATGTGATGGAGCTTAACCCAGTTAAAAAAACAGTGCGTGTGCAATAGAACAGTGACGAGCCAAATTCATCCTTGAGAGCCTCTGTTGAAAGAGTGAGGTGAGCATTCAATCAATAGACTGGGCAACTTGGGATGCAATTCGCATTCAGAGCCAACAACACTTTCTACTGATTTCAAATTTCAATGGAGAATCGATTTGGTTCAGTGGTTTGCATGCCAAGAATTTGCATCCGAGTGAAAACTTTTACCACTTCGTTCTCATGGGCCGTTCGTTAGCATCCAATGTGTAAAACGTAGATTATTTTCGTAGATGGTCGAACTGGTTTTCAGCTGATTTGGTTGGGCTCAAGAAATACAAAGTGTCTTGAAGGACGGGTCCGTTTGCAGATGTCATGTTATGCGTATGAAAATGAGAAACACTTGTGACAAGTGTTTTTCCTCGAGGATTCAAGGTTGCACACAAAGCAATACACAGACAATGAAAGCATTCGTTGTGCGTTTGGAAATTGCTCAAGGCCGCATCTTGATTGATCTTGACTGCATCCAAGGATTAATTACAACTCTCTTCAGTGCTTGTTTCGAGATCACCAAAAGAGATCTAATCTGAGTGCTTGTGTGATGGTTCCAGATTTCATGATGGGCTCAGCGGAAGAGGCGGGTGGTCCTCCACGTCAACCGCAAAAGGCCACCTTCAGTGGAATGACCATGTGCATTGGCATCATCGCCTTGATTGTGGACATCATCTCGGTGTCGGCCCCTCATTGGGGCTATTACGCACCTGCGGGGATCATTTATGCCAGTTCGGGTAAGATAGCCGCTTGTTGCAATAATGGCGATTGGCTATAATAACACCGATCGTATGTGACTTCCAGGTTTCAATGGTCAAGATAATACCGGGCATTTTGGGCCATTTCAACACTGCAAGAACTCTGTGTACAAATCTTTTTGTGGCTCGGATGGCGTGTTCCAACCCACTGGTGAGTGGCTGGGTATGATTTGGATGATATTTTCATCCGTTGACTTGTGATATGATTGCATTTTCAGTGTGGCTTCTGATTGCTGGATTATCGGCAGTGTTTGCCATTCTAACTCTAGTATTATTCTGCGTGTTTGCCCTCCTCCATGTGGCCATGCAAATCCAAAGAACTGAGATCTGCATCAGCTTCAAGAGAGCACTCTTCCTCAAATTTGTGACTTCATGTGTGGCAGGTAAGGCTGCCAAAAGTGGCAGCAACCAACCTTTTATTGACAAAGGCCAAGGGGACGTTGCGTTTTCAGATCGTAAATATTATCTTTTAGACCAGCTAGCACTTTGCTCGAGTAGCATGTTTTTCGTCCATGTAAACCCACCACGCCCTTCAGGCTTTTGGGAACAACTTCATTTTAAAAGGTAATTGAGGATCATTCTAAAGCTGAGAAAGGATAGAAAAGTTTGGCCCCAGGAAATCCTGCGTTAGCATTAATCCACCATCAATAGGGTAGGTAGCCATTTCACGGACCCATAAACAAAGTGCCTATTTCTGACTAATGTGCCTGCATGCATACAATATATCCTCTTAAACTTAGGCCAGCTTCGGTACCTTTTTGGTAGAGCAGATGNCCATAAACAAAGTGCCTATTTCTGACTAATGTGCCTGCATGCATACAATATATCCTCTTAAACTTAGGCCAGCTTCGGTACCTTTTTTGTAGAGCAGATGCTCTCCAATTTGCGAATCTTGTTGTGATCCCAGGCTGGCCGAGTCCAAGCTTTTTTGTGTTATTTGTTTACAACATGAATTGCTGCTTTAACAACTTAAATAGGCGAACCTGCGGTCATTCCCCAGGGTGAAGTAATAGTTATGTTGAATGTGACGACAAAGCGGGAATATCCCTCAATTGGGAGGACAACCTTCATCAGATGGCATGCCGAGCTAGAGAGCGGCCATCTGACTTCGAAGCAAACAAAAAAACCAACTCTAAAACTACGTTTTTCTCGAAAAAGAGCAGACAAAACCCAAATTATCTTTCTTTAGTGGTGGCGACCATTTTTGCCGTGGGACTGGGTGCGGTTCAATTTTCCACGGGAGGACGGTCCAGCGCCCTGCGGAACTCCATCGGCATTTGTTATTATCTCCAGATAATCTTGGTGTTTGTCAACATTCTCCTGGCGGTCATGTCCTATCTCAGCTATCGTAAGGCGGGCAAACACCCGCTCAACATCGTCTCTAAGGGCAATGCCCAACATGGCATGGCCTACGAGTAAGTTCATTTTATAATCAGTCCTTACCGTTCAAAGTGAGTTCCTCGTTTTCAGTGAGCAATAACCGATGCTTTATAGTAAACAATTTGTCAACTCTGTAGATTTCGCTGACAAAATTTCCTTCTTCCACCTTCAAATCTAGGTTGAAGACAGCCTCAGCCCAACCGTTTCTGAAACGTAACTGAGTCTCATGAATATTTAATCCGCCATAAACAAAGCAGGTTTAGGGATCATCTTGTCTCAGTAAAATTTAGTGGGAAGCTATCTTTGTCCCTAGGTATGTCTGTGAATGTCATCTAGGGAATATAATGCCAGGGTTCATGTGTTCAAATTATTCGACACTTGTGTTTGTGCTTTCGGTAGTGCTAAATATTCAGTTCTACAGCCTGATGGAACAAAGGGAAACAATGTTCTGAATTTGGGAAGGATGCCAGTTCTGAAGGTCCCAGTGTCAGGTTACGAGGCCATGAGTTGTCGCTGGTGTTGCTGTTACTGTTGCTTTTGGCGATGTTGGCGCTCTTGGCTGCATCGGTATCGAGGCTGCGACTCCTGCTTGGAATGTTTCTTTCTTATGTGTTTTGACTTCTTGATGTTGGTGTGCTATTTCGAGATCAAAGCTCATCGCACGTTGTAAGTCTCTTCTCGATCCCTCTCGTTTCTCACGTGCCAGTTGTCTGAACTCGAAAAGTGACGTCCGCATTGAGGAAATAAGGACATTCGAGGATAAATATCCTAAGCTTTGCGTAATTTTCTATTCCAGAGTCCACAATGACAATGGAGTGTCAATGACCAATGCCAGTGGAGCTCCGTTTAGTCACGGCACACCCCGTCTTCCTGCTCGTCCCCAACCGCAAACTCCTACTTACATCCACAGCAGCTATTATCAACAACAATACCCACAACAGATTCCACAGCAAATTCCTAATGGAGGCTAAGTCAACAATGGCTTCACTCCCGTCACTCTCAGTGTGCCAACTCAGCCTCAAGCCTATCAGCCCCAACAAGCCCAACATGCTATGCCAATGCAGCCCATACGGCCCATTCAACCGGTTCAGGTAGGGTGGCGAAAGTGAATCAACATATGCAGATTTGCCGCTCTTTGATTAAAATAACAATCTAATTTTCAATTCCAGGGCATTCCTCAGAACGTACCTGTCTCTTATCCGCAGCCTCAAACTCATCAATACCCTCAAACGTCATCCCATCCAGGGAATGGCGGGGGCGTGTCACAAATGCCCATCAATCAAGCCCCGGTGAATACGGGCGGAGTGAGTTTAGCGCCAGGTGGCCGAACGGGCCATGGAAAAATGGTCCAAGGTCATGGTGGGAGTATGGAGTCTCTTAACTCCACGAACAGTAGCACCTTGAGCACACTTTCATATGGTTCCACAATCTCAACAGGTAAATCAATACGTATTAACGACTCGATGAACGTCTTCAAGTACATGAGATAGCAACAAAGGGCAAATTGGATTTGAAAATTCCAATTGACTCAAAATTCTTGACTTTAAAAAATCAGTGCACCAATTTTTGATATGGAACGGCCATTCCGAACCTAAAAATATTATTGATCATCTGAGATGAAAATCGAACTGCTTCTTCATTGTGCAATGACACAAGGCTCAGTGGAAAAAAGGCTTTACGATCAAGAGTACTCTCATACTCTTCAGATAATCTACATGTACAAAAAGAAAATCTGGACCTGAAAGCAGCAACATTTCCCTTTATCATTGGGCTTTTATAAGTTTTTAAGAGTCTAGAGAGCCCAAGGGATGCTCGAGTTTGGAGGAAATATTTTACTGTGGAATGCGTCACTGGCTCTTGGTTGCACCTCCCAACTGACAAACTTTGCGTCACAGACTCGTCACAAAGAACTATTCGACAAAAGCTATTGTCAATTTGAATATTCCACAGTGAAATATTCAACATTAAGATCTTGCACAAAGCACTATTCACCAAGTTACTATTAGACCAGGATATAGTAGGCAATAACTTATTACTCCTTTTAATCTTTGTCAGTATAATTCAAAAATTATAGAGCAATGTTGTGAGCACATCCACGTAAGAAATCAATTAGAGGACCCCCCTGTTGTCTCAAATCTAAGCTCCAAATCCTGCGGTCTCTGAGGGGTAATTTGGTATTTTTTGCTTCTCTGAGACTGCTTCTCCCCTGCTGTAATTTTCTCAATCACAACATTGTTCAACACTTGCACACTCATGAGAGACCGTATCAGCTTGTAGAGGTTGGGGTGACATATGCAAACTGTGCTTTCCAGGCCGCGGTGCCACCCCTCCACCCGATTGGTGGACTAGATCAATGCAATTCCAAACAGACTTCTAAACCATTGGAGCTCTTCTCACTCCTCTTCTGGTGTATCTTCCTATGTAGATGTCCTCCACGTAGTTGATCACCGCTTTGACCTTGGTCTCATCATCATCTCCTAAAGAGTCATAGAATTCTTCCAATGCCTCAAAAGCTGCCTCCACTTGGTCCAGTGGCACAAAAGCCAGACAGGCCATCATGCGCATGTGCAGGGCAAACTGTGCATCTTGCTCATCATGATCACCTCAGGGGACTTGTTTGGGCACAGTTCCTTGATTTCCAAAGTTCCAAAGATTAAAAGGCGTAATAAGTTATTGCTTACCAGATCCTGGTCTAATAGTAACTTGGTGAATGGTACTTTGTGCAAGATCTTAATGTCGAATATTTCATTGTCGAATATTCAAATCATAGCTTTTGCCGAATTGTTCTTTGCGACGAGTCTGTGACGCCCACCCCAACGGACAAAACTGACAAACTACCCTCATTTGTTTGCCGAGAATACCACAAGAGCCAAGGCAACTGAGTTGATGAGAGCCCTGAACTAGAAACGACCCAAAGTTTTAGGACCGAGAAATATGAGCCAGGCACTTAATAATGGAATTTGCTTGGGGCACAGTCTTCTTGAGACAATATAAACATTTGGCGAGCTGGCCCGCGGAGCGGAAAAACTATTGGTTCCGTCGACTTGTTTAATCTGACCTCGGACCTCTCTAGAGCGCCGCAACTCATTAGTGTGGACAAATAGGCTCATTTACGATCGAGGGCTAATGATCTCCGAAAATTTCATCAAAGATGTAAGAGGATACACAGAAGACAAATATTGAAATACTTACCATTTCCAGAAAGCCTTTCGCGAGGTACAGATTTAGTCGCCTCCAAATCTAATTAAATATTAGGGTGACGAATCTGAGTTATTCACATCTGTGCTAGTATCAGTCTAAAAGCTTTTTTTCTTCTTCTGGAACCTCGGGATGAGGATGGGAACCGTATCACCTGTAACCTAATGTTTTGTTCTCCCATTTCTTTTGTTTTAGGGAGTGGCCATGGTCCTCTTCGGTCTAGTTTGAAAAAGACGAAACACAAGGAGGTCGCATCAGATACGGCCAGTGTGACCAGTTCAAAGCGAACCCGGTTCAGTTTGGGTACAGAACAGACCTCTGTGTGAGGTGTGGAACAAAAATAAGTCAATGTGGGCCCGTTGACTGCTCCTTCGCCGTTCTCCTTTCCCATGGGACTAATGGCACCTAAGCTCATAAACGAATAAGCATTCATTGGAAGTGCTGCCCATTCAAAGTGATAGCCATAGATCAAAAGGATCAAAGACGCTGGAACGGCTCATTGTTGGACAATCTCTTCTGCATTTTGTGTGTAAGATAAACTAGCGACCATCACTTCTCTCCACCACCACCCCCCAGTCAAATCACAATGAAGAAATGTTTTCTTGGCTACATACAAGTTGATAATAGATAATAAATTATGTCCAAACCGAAGACGAAGTAGTAGTTTATTGGAAAATTATAATTCATGGATCATTTGATATGGTATGGTAGCTAAATATCACGGAAATATAAGGCATAGGTCGATAGAAAGGGAAAGAGTAAATGAGTGTGAAGAGAAATAAAAAGTCTATCAGCCTCTGTTGTATTGCTTCAGTTTGTACCAACGGGTAGTTTCTCTACTTAGATCCAGGTTCTCCAATGGTATACAAACACAGCCGAGGAACTGGTTCTCTTGGAATAGGTCATCATTCCACACGGTCACTTCGAGGGTTTTACATTTGAATCTGCTCAAAAACTCACTGCGATACTCCAACTAAAAAGAAGAAGAAAAACAATCAATCATTTTGGAACAAATCATTAACCGGTTTCAGAAATTGACAGTACACTAAAATCTTAATTCCTGCAGAAACTGACATTTTTCCATTTTGACCAAACAAGGCGTTGGCGGCAAGCTTCAGGCATATTAAGATAGAAATTCACTGGATTTTCATTGTTTCATAGCGATTTCGATCCGTTTCTTGGGAATTTTGCCCCAATGGAGTGGAATATATCCTTTAGTCCTTCACAACCGAGTTAGAGAACTGTTTTAGAGAACTGTTTAAGAGAACTTCAGGGAAGTGGTCAGGGTTATGTCGTAAAAAGACCCACATAAATTCGAGTTTGCCGCCACCACTGGGTTGTTCTCCCATTTTGGCATAAAAAATCAGCTGGCCAATTATAATATATCGCTTGTAGATTATTCATAAATAATGAAATCCAGATATCAGAACCTCCAAAAAGTCACGAAAAAAAAAGGCTTTTTATCCGGATTGTTCCTAAAACATTTTTTTTTTATTTCTTGCATATCTGACTACTGAAGTATTTTCTTGATTTAAGTTTCAAAGGAAGTTCAACATTGCAAATTTTTCATATTTTTGTATGACAAGAAAAGCGCAGATTTGTACTTAAACTCCAATACGTTTCCCTCAAAATTGTTACCATATCCGAATTCTACATTTTCGATTGCTTATACAATAACCGAAGTAAGAGAGGTCTTCAGAAGTTTAATGAGACGGTATTAAAAATAACTGATACTGTACGTCTTTAAAGGCATCCATTAGTTTTGTTCCATCTCAGGTTTTAGGGTAGGTTGTAATGACTTTAGAGGCTTAACATTTGTTTTGAAAGAACCTAAAAATCTCCGAGAATGCAGGTTAGTTAAAAGAATTAAGTCCTCTTTCCCGAGCAACTTCATTGTTCTATTTGCTGCCCTTCATATTCGTAAGGAATGTTAACGGATTAATCTGTTAGCAGGTATTAAGTTAGACTAGGACAAGCTCTCAACCAGCCTTAAATTCAAAGACTATCCAAATCCGCCAACTCTAATTCGTTAGTGGACATACAATACATTGTTACTGGCGCTTATGACGTCCGAAAATGAAAGGGAAATAGAATACATTCAACATTGTGTACAACGCTTAAAATACTCACGGTTTCCATGTAGGACGGATGACAGTTCTTTCTGACAACTTTGGTTTTCCTTTTGGTTTCTTTGCAATGATCTGGCTTCAAATAGGCCTAAAATGCAAGGGAAACACGCAAACATCAGTGTGATTCATGCCTTTCCAATATCGCATGGCTCATAGCTATTAAAGAAAAGGGAGAAAAATTCCGAAAGTTTCGATCTCGGGTGGGAAGTGCTCAAAACTAGAGTGAACGAGTTGATTGCTCTGGGGATTCCTCTTCACTTTTTCCCCAACTTGATTGAAGTCTCGTCGAGTCTCAAGGGCAGTGCAAAGGTCATGTTTAATCAGCAATCACCTTAACGTAAGTATTGGGCTCCTCGTTGGATCCAGCCACTTTGGGTAGATTCTTCCCATGTCGAACCATCACAAAAAAACTTCCCTTGTGATATTCCAGGGAAAGTTGGAGTTCTCCTTGGATGCGAAGAGAGGAAACCTCATTCTCATTCCGGTTTTTGTCTGTAAATCAAGGGAAAAAATATCGCTTTCATCACGTTATTGGACCACTGAAGGTGAAGGAAGGGTGGAACCTTTCTTGGCCACGAGCAACCATGACAAATTATGATGCTAACGATGTTGGAACACCGTTTTTGACCCAAGCAGTGGTTGTATCAGTGCTTCCATTAAGGACCGAGAATTGTGCTTGATTAAAGAGCCAACCGAGTTGGATCAAAAATGGAACGAACACTTTTTTCATTTGGGGTTATGGGAATGAAATGGATCTAACACTCTAGTGCTTTTCTGTAATGTCTTTTTGGAAAGTGTTATTCCAAAACAGTGAGGAAAAACAACATCATTCTGAGGAGTGGCAAGAACATAAAAAGAATGAATGTGCATTCTTACCAACTAATCTGTACCTCTGAGTGAACAATTAATGGAACAATGCAAAATTTGACGCACAATCGAAAGTTTCATGCATCAACTGTAAATTATTCATAAGGGAAGAATTTTCAATGCACTTTTTGAAACAATTCTGTAAGATGGTGTAGGAATTTTCTTCCGAGGAAACATGTAAACTTAAAGTTTTTCCAAATTAAAAAAGATGGTTCGCACCGACTATGGGTAACAATAACGTTGTCAAAAAAAAAATAAGGTTAGTGACGTGCTGGAGAAGCAATAAAAGAATTAAGTACGGAAACTTCATTTTGAGTGTTTAACAAAGAAAAACCCCACCGCCATATGTTCAATAATTGGTAGAGTTGTGTCACAAAATTCAACAAGACACCATTTTGGGTGTAGTTATGATACTGAACTACTATCCTGGCTCAATTAAAATACCCCTTACTCATATGTACAAGCCAATATATTGAATTGCAAGCCAAATTTAATGTTTGCATAATGCAGGCTGGCACGGCACCATGTCATTTTTTTGCGCCATACAACACGATAAGGGGTTCGATTTCTTTCTTCATTTCACCAAAAATTGCATCCTTGGAATGTGTTATCAATAGACTCCGACAAAACGTGCTGTTTTCATGTCGAGGAGAAGTTGCAGAAGTTTGACGTTTCAGATGCGAGAAAGAGCTGAACCCGGGCATTGGGAAGCAAAGAGGGTAGTGAAACCCTCTCAAAATTCTGCTCGACATCCGAACAACATTTTTGTCGGAGTCTAGACTAATCAATCAAATTTACAATCAAGTATCCTTCATTTACATGTGGATTAAAATTTTCAAAGGAAAGTGTCAGACTGTCGGGACAGAATTACATACTTCAAAAGGAATGTCTTTTGCTATTGGTTTTGGCTCAATTTTAGTGAAGGAAGCTGCAGCTCTTTGTACTTGCATATAGGTATCAATCATTGGCTTTCCTTATAGGAAAGTCTTCGTTTTATTTTGGGTACCAAGTTCAGAGGGTTGAGTCCCGCTGTGTCAACGAATCCAAAAATGTCATCGCTCGTATCTAATTCCGATAAATAGTGTCATGTCCGTTTCAGATTAGTTCTCGTCGTTAATATGAATCCCTTTTAACGGTTGTAGGGTAACTCGGCACAACGGAAAACTCGTCACAAGAAAAGCCGACACACCGGAAAACTCAACACATCGGAAAAGTCGACACCTGACACCTCGACACAGGAAGACTCGACACATCAGAAAACTCGACACATCGGAAAGCTCGCCGCATCGGCAGGCAAACTAGACATATCAGAGAGCTCAACAAATCGGAAAACTCAATACTTTAGAAAACTCGACTTGTCAGGAAACACAACATATCAAAAGAGGCAACAGATCAGAAAAACATGACTGTCCCAAACCATTAGCCAACATCTGTAATTGAGGACAATTGAAAATGGAGATAGGATATCCTTGCTTAAGATCTAAATACTTCTGTTATAAAAAATATAAAAGGATATAAAGCTCATTGGTCAATCCATTAAAAAAGTCATTAAAAAGCTTGGAACTGCAATTTCATATTTGTGCGGTTGTCTGGTTTGTTGAGATTTCCAATCCATCTAAATTTATATCTGTCGAGTTTTCCGATGTGTTGAGTAACCCTTGAACCTTTTTTAACCGTTTGCATAAATAATTTACTTTTTGCGGACTTCTTTTCTACTACTAGGAATGCATCCGCCAACAGTTGAAGGTGACAAATTTACAATTCCTATTTAATTTTATACAAAAAAGTTATCCTCATCTCTTTCAAAATCATCTGATTCCAATAGATTTAGATTTAATGACTTTTTTCTCTCTGACGATAATACTGATTTAAAAAAGTAGGCCAACCAGTTTTCCCTGGTCCGCAGTCTTTTCTTTTCTGTTGATGGCAATTATTACTGGTCATGAATCTTCACGAGATCCAGATCAACCCACTTGAAACTGGCCAAGCTCTCCTCTCGACCAGGTACGTGCTAAAAGCAATTTTTTCCTTGATCTCAGCTCATGAAGGGACCCTTAGCTAAGCGGCATTTCCACTCTGTCGACAAGCCAAGATTTCTTGGGACCACTTTCGTTTCCAGCCACTCACTGTACACTGCACTGCCGAGTAGCAATTCTGCAGAAGGCTCAGATGAAAAAAAATGCCCTTCTTTGCTAGCCAATTCTTCTTATCAAAGGTGGGCATTGAATCGTAATGTTGATCATTGTACTTGAATGCTCGATAAAAGGAAAATACCGTTTCCTTTAATTGCCTATTCATTTAATCGAGTGAAAGGAACAATATAGATTGCAAAAAGGTCATTTAAGAATTTTCAACAAAAATATTCGTGACAATTGTCCGTAAAATAGCACTTTGATCAAACTGACGACACATTGACTACATATGTCCCATAGAAAGGCATGCTTGAGGTCAACCTAGAATCAACGGACCAACACAATTAATTTCTTTTGTTAGCAACGCCCACCACTGCTTCTTATGAACAAGTTACAATTAGCCCTCGATTCAGATCTTCCCCAGTCTGTTATCTAGCGAAATATATGGCCACTTAATGACGACTCCTCAAGAAAAGTAAGCCCTGCAGTCCAAATAGCTGACTCGACTTCCTGAGAAGAATCTAAGGTCATCTCTGTGGTTCCTTGATCCGCATTCTTCTGCCGATTCCCACGGCAAGACCCAACCCCACTACAGTGACTACAGTGCTTACAATGGTGATCTATGGATTCTTGGTTCAGCTTACGTTTAAGTTTCTCCTGCTGGATGTCCACTTCCTCTTGGTCTCTGAGTATGGGTTGAAAGAAGGTGTAAACAAGGTCACTTTCCGATATGGACGGATCTTGGAACAAGTGGAAGAGAAAGGACGCAATGGCCAACATCCGTTGATGAGCCACTTCCTTGATCTCTTGACGTCCTATGTTGATGGCATTGCGGCGCAAGCTGGAAAGATTCATAACAAAACCACTCTATAGTGTCACTCATTCACAGCTGAGAAGACAGTTAGAGACAAAGCCACATTCCAAGAATGCACTTGAGATTCTCACAAGCATTCTTTTCATCCCTGTTGTGGTAATATCACTTGAGTATAATTTTCATTGAACAAGGGGGACTGAGAGGGACTCCCATCGTCGAACAAAGCGTTCATTTGAATGGTTATAGTGAGTAGTCATAGTCTTAGATTTATCGGCCTGGCTAATTGGCTTCATGTCGAGGGTTCATTATGGTAAAAGGGTGGGTGGTAATGATTATTACATCTGACATTGAAGGAGGTCTCGGTTTTTCAACCTCACGTTCCGACCGAGATAGACCAGTTCTTGGTCGCTTTTTTGTGTTTTTGATCTCTTCCTACCCGCCATGTTCAAAATGTTATCTCCACTGCAACCAACGCGGGTTGAAAAGTTTGCCAAAGGTAGGGATTTGGACCCAATTCACAAGTACATGATCCATTCTGTTCGAGTTCTTCTAAATTCAAAGTTGAAACAGCTGACACAAACAAGATACTATCTCAGATTTTTCACATTTTTGTCTGCTGGGCCTTAGTAAATCTTGGTAAAATAAATTCAAGTCGACCCAACGAGATGAAAAATGTACGATAACGCGATGCAGAAAAAATACATGAACTCAAAATGCAGAGCTCTATCTACGAACCAGAAGCAACAAGAGCCCCCAATGAAAAGCACGTATTTCATTCACTACAAAAGTAGGACCAAGTGCTCTCGTTGAATCCTAATGAGCTTCCCTTTCATCGTCAGGTTCCTTTCTGCTGACTCGTTCATTCTAGGCCCTCAAAACCATTATTCAGATCCGTCTTGTGCAACATTCGACGGACCCACAACACTTGAGTCTGGACATTTTATACTCCTTAAGTACGAGTGTAATCCAGGGCTACAATGGACGTCCGAACCATCCCAATCGGCCTAACGACGTGGAATCATCAGATACACAATGACTATGACTGCCAAGGAAGAGACTGGTATCATCCCTTTATGATGTTACCGATACCACCTCCGTCCGGTTCTTAGCGGCTCAAGCCGGGAATGAAGAGCACAAATGGCATGCGTAACGTACAGTATGCACATTTACCCCCACCAAATACCATTCGCGCCGCGTTCTGGACGCAACAGCTGCGCACGCTATGGATGGATGGACGGATGAGCCCCTTGCCCTCTGTTGTTTTTGCTCCCCTTGACGCAAACTCGAGACATTCTTTCTCTTAACTACCATGACATGAAGTGTTACAGTTTCTGAACATGAGGAGTGCTGCCAGTTTGGAACCATCTCACCCTACAATAGCAGACTCATGGTGAAGCCCGAGGGCCGCCGGTGACAAAGCCATTGCTGTCCGAGAGGGCCTCCTATCAGTCAGTCGAATCAGATTGTGAGTGTTGATGGCCGGGAACCTTCCTTGATCACAGAGAGTTGTGAGTAGTGACAACATTGGCGTCAAAGTGAGAAGAGCTCTTTGGTGAGTGACGTGAGTGTGAGATACTCTGCACCTCTGGGACAGACAATGGAGTCCAGAGAGAGGCTGTCTAGAGTATATCAGTGATCAAGGGATAAGACGCGGCAATTCAAGGGTGGAATCACAGGTACAGAAACCACACGTTGTCATGTAATGATACCTGACTGCGTCCCGCTTACAAATTGCCTAATAGTATGGGGGGAAATTCAATATTCCTCGGGTGGAAGTCAATAGAAATAATAATAATTTTCGAATATCGAATCCAATTTTAGGGAAATATTATTGACTTTTACCACATTCATACTAATGGGTAGATAATTGATCTATTCGTATTTCATTTCATCCAATCTAAAATAACACTTTGCATTTAGATTCAACTTTTGTGACAATCTTTTCATTTAGTACATCTTTTTTTGTTGTTCCGCTCCCGATTATCTACCACTCCACAAAAAACCGATGCAAGTCCGTTTACATTCGGATCAACACCCGTTTTTTGGCATTTTCCAACTGTCGTATCATCACGCAAAATTATGTTGATGCTCATTGATGCTCATAATGCTCATTGATGCTCATAATGAGAACGATGCATTCATTTAAGTTTCCAAAGTCAATGTATGCCTTTCCCCACCAACCCGATTGAACTCTCGCAATCTAACCTTATACGTTTTTTTAAAAACACGTTCCTAATTCGTTCCAAGCAATCACATGGTCGGAAGCACCGTGAGCTATTGCAATCCGCACGTGATTGCCGAGCAAATAATCAAAGTAATTGATTGTGTGCGTGCAATCCCCGCACCAGGGTTGACAATTGGATTCCTTATCTCTTCATATTTATGACGTTTCCACCTCCAATCCACCTCCAATCTAACTTTGGGCACAGCCACGCCCTTCGTTTTTCGGGAGTGAACAAAGCAAATGACTTGAATTGAGCTTCAATTGGCACGACAACGTCCTCGTTTCTTCCATTCGGCCATCGGCTCGAGAACATGAGAGCATTGTTCTATTGATTCTTTGGTTCTTTCAATGGCCACTCAGAGCGATGCATTGAAGAGCCCTGGAATAACAATATATTTATCGAGTCTCTGCACTCACTTCCTGGCAGCAGCATGAAAATCGAATCGATCGGTTCAATCATTGCAAGATTCAATCCGACCAAAACCTTTTCGTTAATCAACAGACGCTAATAAGGACCGAAACTCGAGAGTTCTAGTGACGAGCCAACTCCACTTGACCTTTAAGGACGGACAGAGATTAGAGCTCGGAATCCACGAGTAAAGATGGAAGAGGGGCAAACCAGGCCACCACAAAGAGTGAATCCCGTTCAACTCCATCCAAGTAGTCTCGTTACTTGGTCATTTAGGATTCCAATATGACCGAGAAGGAGCACGGCGACCATTTGTCGGGAGGGACCTTAAATAGGTATTTTTCGATTTTGTGAATGACGAGTGTCATGTTTTTTTCCCTGGGCACAAACTTTGTAGTCTTTGTGGTAGAGTAATGAATATATCATGGAAAAGAACGAACCGGAAATGTAACTTGAATACTCTTCTTCTTCGACGGAAACCTCGGGATTAGATAGTGGGATAGGTACCATTTGAACCCGAATTTAATGGCAGATCCCCGAGGTTGAAGAGGTTTATTTCAGCAATTACGGCTTTAGTGCCTCCATCCAGTATTCCTCCAAAAACCGCGCACAATTCAGGATTTAGACGCACAACTTTGAGTTAATGATCTGAGACTGAACTTTAAGAACAAGGTAGATTTGTACTTTAAATCTCGTCTCAGGTTCAAATTAAAGCTGGTTGTGAACCGATCATCAACAGACATAGGACACGATATTGCGAGTTTGCAAAGAACTGCGAATTGTGGAAACACATGATCATGGAGCGTAATTGCACAAGGTCCGGAACTACAACAATTGTACCCACTCAGTGCAAAATACGAGGGGTGTACCCACAAAAATGCCAAGCCTTCTATTGGATGAAGTAATACAAAATGGACTAAAATAGATGTCAGTAATGCTGAACCAAAAGCTCCCTTGGCCAAAATTGGCCAGAATTTTTTTAAAGCTTTTCATCTATTTTGACACGATGATTCAACTCTTCTATTCTTCTAACATTTCAAGCAATTTCATAATCATTGGTCAGAAGTGCAAATTTTCGCTCGACGATTGGATAAGAAATGGCATGAGCTCCTATTTCCAGTCTATATTTTTGACAGTGGGAGCTCGTACCACTTTCAAAGGTCTCTAAGCTCGCGAGACGTTTCCCGTTTCCTCGTTCCTATCTAATTAATTAGCAAAGGTTTTCCTTCCCTTTTCAGTGGACCAGAAAACCATTGGTGGTATTTGAAGTTTCACGTACATCCGCTTGTCGGATGTGGTCCTCAAAAGTTTTGCCACTTTTTTTACGTCTCATTACCACGGCTTGAAACAGAGAGACAGGGTACATGATTGGCAAAAACCACTTTTGCAAATCAGAGGTTGGCCATTCATCATCATCATTTTAACTCCTCGGCCAAGATTAAATGCAATGTTACGAGTGATTGTGCCGCGTTGTTATTGCCTCTGGTCAACACGGATCTTTAAAAGGGCATTAACGCGAGACGAGCAAACCAAACGATTAAGTTCGAGGTGTACTCCAAGGTGACCAACTCTCGCCGAACCAAATCAACATAGATCACCATTCGTTCGCAAAGAGCTTCAGTTCACATCCATCTGAACAAACGCTTGGCTTACATGTTATGGTTGTATTAAGCCTCAAGGCCAGAAGGTGGAGGCACAATGAGGTGTCTGAAAACAAACACCAACCAAGGGGGAATTTTGCTCTCATTCCAATCTCGTGGTTTGTTGTTCTCAGGAGAGTGCATTGGGATTGAACATGATTCGGTTGGATGCGGTTCTTGTGGTATGAATTGAATATGGCCGCTAAACCTGAGGTATTCAACGCCATTAGACTGCCCGAAGTGGTCAAGGAAGCCACTAAACCAATGATCGACATGATTCAAATCTCATTGTTCGGAGGGACTGAGGGTGGAGCTCGGCGACAATTTTGACCACATTTTGACGAAATGTCCAAAACGAGATTTTGAGCGTTACTACAATTCATGCTGAGACTGTGACAAAGTTATTTTTGAACATGACCTCACATCGATGTTTATCTGGTGGCACTTCAACGTCGATAATGAATTCAAAGCCGAAACACGGTGGAAAATGGAAACATCTAGTTACTCTCTCATAAACATTTGATCCGACCGCGTTCGTAGCGAGTGAATCCTGTTTCAAAGCAGAATGCTTTAATTAACTCTCCGGTCATAAACAAAATGCCAAATTCGTTAAATGACTTGGCAGGATTGGTTTTGGGAATGAACGGGACGGGAAATATTCCTCCCTACAAATTCCATGAAGCATCGTCCCTTCTCCCAAAGGAGGCTGAACACTTGAACGAATTCATTTGTAAGGCCTGTTTCAATGGGAAAACCGACCAAAATGTTTCACATTAGTGTCAAGAATCGTCGGTCAGTTGGAAGGGCCGCCTCTATGTATCGGTTAAACCGGATAATTCGTTGCGCTCTCGGTCCGACTGACACCCACAATCCGTTACTTGGCAACATTAACATGGGATGCTTGGATCGAGTGTTGAAATTGA
Source organism: Tigriopus californicus (assembly GCF_007210705.1). Lineage (NCBI taxonomy): Eukaryota > Metazoa > Arthropoda > Copepoda > Harpacticoida > Harpacticidae > Tigriopus > Tigriopus californicus. Next base: position 12,694,203 of record NC_081442.1, read on the forward strand.
AGCGTGACAGATTTCCTGATTCGTCACTTGATCGTTTTGGACTCATTAGACCATCGTTCATCATCGGAGTGTGCCGTGACTCAGCGATGCAAAAAATGCTTTGCAATGGGAAAGACGCAATGCGACCGAGAATGTCATCATGAACCCACCGAGATTCAGGAGCACATTCACAAACAAACACGTGGGTCTCGCATCGAAAATTGCAACAGAATCCACAGGCAATGCTTGATTGAAGTTTAATTAATGCCTCGATCGACGGTCGAGTGGCATGAAAAATGTTGGCGGTCTAAACGGACTGTTTGGTTTCCGATCCGAAAATTGCCCTCAAATTTGGTGGAGGTCTTATCTGATCGAGGCTTGAAAGAGCCACAACAAGATGATGCATTTGTTTGACATGCAGATAAAGGCGTACAAAAGTCGATGGATGTGAGGCCGACCAAATTCGCTGCGTCACTCACTTCATGCGTCAAAATTACCTGTGTGACCAAAAAGTTGTGATCAAATAGATTCTTGATGGATCGATTGCCTCTGTTTGGAATCGAAATAATACAAATGATCTTTTAAAAACGGAGGCATTTTTTTCCTAACCGAGGAATTTGATCGGAACGAACCGTTTGGAATCCTGAAAAGGGCATACCCTGGCAATTTTGAGGGCAATTACAAGTTAATATGGAGGTTTAAAAAATGTTCGTCATATTTCTAACGCTCTTCCCAATTACGTTTATTCATTTGTTGACATCAAACGTGCCCTGAAGCTCACTGAGGCTTTATAGTATACCAATCCCTTGTTTTCGTGCTTCGTGACATTTACTTGATTCATTGGGATTCGTGGGCACACAGACACTTCATTACAGAATAGGTTGGAAAAACAACCAAGGAAAAAAAAACATTTCAAAGCCTCTTCAGTTATGAAGTAGGTTCGTTTGAACCGATTTCAATCCTTGAGACAACCTCATCAGGGTTAAAATGTGAAAGAAATAAAAACGAGGTTAGGACATGTTTCGTCAAAGGACTTCCAGGTCGTAAATATGGCTTTATCTCATACACTGAGGATGTAGCAAGCCAACCTCATATTTCCATAAGATGCATTCGTCATTTTTTATACTTAAATCAAAACCTGTCTATATTCCAAAGCTGCTTATAAAACTTCGTCCACTATACGGATCTTAAGCACTCCATCCACCCTAGATGCAATGGAATATGAAGCAGGGATTACTAACTACATAATTCAAAACAATGTGACATTTGTTTCATTAACCAAATGTTCGATTTCACATATTGTTTATGCTTTTTGAAGTTATAATCTTACGATTTAAGCCCCCCGAAGAGTGAATAAAAAAGTGTCACTCGGCTTCAGGAAACCCTTTGAGCAACAAAATAATAGATTGTACCCCATGCTTGAAAAATCATTATACTAATAAAAATGAAAGGCATAAATCAATACAGGGTTCACGGGTTTCAGACATGTTTCTTTCTCACCTTTGGACATTTATTTCCAGAAAAAAAACATTTTTGAAACACTAACATGTTGATTATGCGCTCATGAGGGAAGCCAAAAGACATAAAGTAACCGCTACGGAAGCCCCCACGAGTCACGACTCACGATTCATAACGAGCAAGGTGTGGTCGGAGGGTGTCTTCGAACTGACCCCACCCTGCTCTTGTCATCAGACTGACTGGCCGCCCCATTCAGACAGCAACCACTGTGGGCTTATGCAGCCACACCAACGAGTGTACTCTCGGTGTCTGCAGCACATTGCAGCCACGCACTTCCAACTTCAGATTGGGGTAAGAATCCTGGCTTGGATCTACCGTTAGAATGGGGTCAATTTCTGATGCCATGACGCTCAGTCCAGTAATGAGCACAACCTTTGAGGAAGCTCATCCATCATATCTTCTTGCTAATCAAGTTGTTCGCTAACACAGGAGGAGGATTAGGTAGGAGATATGGCTCATAGAAAAAATAGCAAAAATATTCCTTGACATTTAATTTGGTTGATGGGAGAACTTGAGTTATGGCTTGACTGTCAAGAACGAGGATGGGCGGCTTGAGCGGTTAAGATATGCAAATCTTGTTATAAATCACGTTAGGAGCAATCTTGGGAGGATGATATCAAAAATCAAAACCAGGCTTGATTCTGGATGACATTTCAAGGCAATTGCTTCAGGTCCAATTGGCGAATCATTTCTGTATGCCGATGATTATCGTCGTTTATGATGGTTTGTCGGTACGTTCACATTTAATATCATGAGTTCCGAGTAAATTGAGACGAGAAGGAGGATGATTCCTAAATTATGCCCAACGAAATGCAATGCAGAGAATAGAGTGGGAAATGACGTCACCTTCGAATTCAGACAAAGCTCAAAGGCCATAAATAAAACACCTCGAGCAATTTCTTCCGGTCCTTTTTCAGCAGACCTGCACTAAAAACGAAATGCCACCAAATGCGCACTTCCTATTTGTTCAAAAAGGCCAAATGGCATTCTGGCAAATTGGGTCATGGAATTGACGTCGAGGTGTTTGGGGCTGCCAATTTATGAGAACGGAGAAGACAAGATACCATCAGCGAGTTCTTTTCACACCCTCCAAGGCATTGTCTCGTGGCTTCTTCTCCTTCATGAAGGAAGTCTCTTCGTTTACAAATGCAGTTAGAATTGTAAACCTTCAGTGCCGTTTTATCTGATCTTGGAAGAGGATAAGACTCAAGGTTATAGAAGTGGATCCGAATGAGGCTCTTTAAAGTCAGGACATGTCTTGGGTGGAATCGAGAGGTTTTAGCAATAAAGCGGTGCTTCTGCACAGATTTGCCAAAAAGAGGCCAAACTTCCATAAAGGCCAATCGACCGGTTTGTTGACACTTGCCCAACTGTGCTTTTTTAGCATTGCTCGCTTGACCTCAACAAACCAAGGAAAGAGATTTGCTCATTGAGCAGGGACCACAAATAAAAATGGAAATAGATGGGAAAGCACGGCATCTTCTTCCGGCCAATGACCTTGTTCCAAGCCAGGCCCAGTTTATACCCACAAACTGGATTGAAGAGACAGGCAACGAAATATCTTGTGCTCCATGAGTATGCAAAGACGCTTTAGTGCTTTGCTTGTCACATAACATTACGATTGAATTGTGGATGAACACGCTCAAATGCATCTTTTTAGACCACAGAGCACCTGAACTTGGGTGCTCAAGTGAATTTGAAAGACACAATGGGAAAGAACCAGCTCAAAACGCAATCGAAATCGATCTTTTCAAAAGGAAAGAAACCCTTCGTATTCTTTGCGTGCTATCAAAATTGGCCCACCAAGAACTCGTGGCTCTCATTGTTTAGCAACATATTTGTCTACGTCGAATTAGCCCAGATCTTGGTGGTGTTGAAAAGGGACTACGAAATACAAAGGAGTATTTTGTAAATAGGCTTTCAAGACTGGTTGTAAAGTGCCCCTTTAGTCTTGAAGATTGAATGCAACGAGGGCTCTTCTTCACTCGAAGAACTGCTCCTGGCTCCCCTCCTTGACTTGAGAGATTGAGAGCCACGCCAATCCATCTTGAGAAGAGGAAAATGCACTCAAGTGTAAGATTTAAAGCGGACTCGAAATCCCCCATCCTTCCATCCACTGGAGTGGCAGAGTGTCCTGCGTAAATCTGGTTTTCAGAGCCCTCCTCAACGGGTCTTCAATTTTCGTATCTTGGGGCTAGGTGGCATTCGGTAGAACGGTCCTCAAGCTCAAAAACAGGCTACAAAGCCTACCATAATTTGATGGAATGCGACCAATTCACATTCATGTTTAGGCACAGATTGATGCGATGTGGGTGTCAATCTACGATCACATGTTCTGTTAAGGATAATATGTACACACACGAGTACGTTAGAGCCTAATGGCGGAGGAAAGTCGAGGTAACCATTACGAACCGAGGCGGTCCTATTGATTTTTCTCGCCCTTTGAACCACCCAAGACCATATTTGGCAATTATGTTGCTCACTTTACGGTCGTCTCAATGCAGATGGACATCAGACTAAATAGCCATTCCCATTGGAATTGACTGTCTCACACATCACTGGGTGGCACATACTGCATCTATATACACTGAATCACCCCCACCTCGTGAGGCATCAAGTCACGGATGGGCCCTCTTTTGATGAATCCGTGAACAGCTGTTCATTTTTCGTCATCGTCGTCGTCAAAATTTGAAAGCACTCCACGTTGGCTCTACGTATTTATACTCACTAACTTCACGTCCTTTGCAGATCACACACTCGTTCCCCCACCACAATGGAATAAAGGCCGTTACACAAACCAATTCCAAGGCCATTCAGTGACAATATGTCTGCCTCCACCAAAGAAGGTAGCGTTGACCACCATCACGACCATCATGGTAATCACCACGATGAGGAACACATGGCAGATATGGTCAAAAATATCCCCACCAATACTTCGATTTCAACTATTTCTCAGTTGATAGACGTAAGTATTGGGAAATTGAGTAAGCCCTCAACTTCATTTTGTTAAGTCGGTTCTTGGTTTTTAGAGTCTTCGGGCACGATTGACAACCCTTCGCGATAAGCATTCTATTGATTTGGATGATCGCCATGGAAAGTCCAGCAATCTGCACGAGCTTGGCGGTCATAATCCACATGACCACGAAGACCATGAACCAGCCTATGAGGCTTCGGGCGTGGGAGATCTCATTCATGGAGACACTATGATCTTACTTGGATCGTGCATCTTTATGATTATTCTTGGTAAACTTTTACTCTTGCTACTTCTTTCTTAACAAAGATTTTGGCCTTTTATATATTTTGTCATCGACTTTCAGTACGTAATAATTGGGATATTATTGGGGCGTAAAGCTCAATAAAATAATAATTATTTGTTCTTTTTGGATTTTTTAGCTCAAGGGAACTATGGCTATCAAGAGTGGTTGACGAGACTCATAACATTTCGTGAATTTGGTTCAAAGATTAGCATTATTTTCTTAAAACTCGAGCCTTAAAGGTCATTTCATGCCTTGGGAACCTTCTTTTTTGTTTCATACTAAATTTCTAGTTTTGTCAAACCTGTGAGCAAAAAGTTCTTGGGTATGTTTCAAATTACCTATCTAACAGCGGATAAAAATATGAAAAATAGATGAAAATGAATCATATTACCATGTTTGATACAGGGAGACTCATCGGCCTCCGGTCCTTAACTCAGGACCCGTTTACAGACCTATAAGATTGTATGTAACCCCGGTAGACAATACAATATCTTTCTTTTCTTGACAATACATCACGAAACATTTGCGCAACCAAAATAAAGTTAATTGAGCGCCAGGCAGAATACTTGACAGATTGACCGAAAGGGCAGCAAGACGTAATTACTAATTAGCCGTCTTTTAGAGCAGGGTGGCGAGAATTAACACCACCAGTTGAGAAATGTATCACTTTTTTCTTCTACCTCTTAGGACTGATTTTACGGAAAGTATTCATGTACTTTACGCATATCAGAGGACATCGGGAGCAATATCACGGGGGCATCCGTCAAATGGGCGAGCACATGCACACTGTGACACGCACAATGAGTACGGATCCAAATCAGACCTTTGCCCAAGACACACCTGCTATCAAGAAGAAACCCATTGGCACGCCTCAAGTCAGTATGTCACTTCCAGCCATCACGAAATCCAACAACCCGAAACGTGTGTCCATAGAGGAAACTGCATTCGATGAGATCATGCCTCAATCACATACAATGTTGGTGGATGACACGGATGATATCCATACCATGACCACTATCCGACAACAACTTGAGGCCAGACGACTGAGCAAAATGAAAAACTATTTCGAAACTCAAGATTAAGAACCAAAAGGGTTGCCAAAAAGATCGCATTAGCTCATAAATTATTATTGCTATTTAAGAATTTATTTTTATTATTGGGACAATTACGTACGCGTCACACAATAATGCGATACGGGCATAAATACACAACTAAACTGAAAACTCGTCGAACCTAAATATCATCACAACGCGAGGGTCGAGGTACATTTAGATTCTTACTAGTTCTGGGCGGGTCATTTATTCGAATTTGGAGAATTTGGGTGTACTTGAGTCTTTTAGAGAGGACTCGAGTACGGATACGTCATGACGGTTTTTTACGATATTTTTTCAAGAAAAGGGCCTAAGTCCGACTATAGCCGACTCGCAATCAAATTACATGTTGGGTCCTATGATCAAAGTATAATTGTGGGAGTAAAACATAGATTGCTTGTGCTCTATTTGTGCCTTGGTTTGTCTTTGTTAGTGCGCCATCTAGTGAGAACACTTCAAAAATACGATTTACAACCACCAATCCATTTCTTCTCAAAAGACATTGTCTATAATAATTATAGCTCTAAAAAAAGTTGAGTAACTTTTTTAACACCTTTTCCGACTTTTAGGGTATATTCGACAATTTGGGCTTTTCGACTTTTTCCAGCTTTTTTGCCGTTTCACACATTTCGTCCATGGAAGGTGTCCGTCCCAACAAAGCTCAAAGCTGCATGGCGTAGAACTTCAGGTACGGGTCGAACAAAAAGCTTTGCACAGGTACAAATCCACGTCTCGCTCTCCTTTTCTGATGAATTGAAGCCTCCTCTCTAAGACCACTTAATCCTGATATTGATGGAAAGCTTTACATAAGCATTAATAACCCAAAAATAAGTTCTTTAGGTTGACTAGATTGAGGGGAAGACCGTTTAATTTTGAAAGATTTAGCAGATTTAAAATTAGCTACCTTTTTTGGCCCGCTGTGGTTTGCTTAATGTCCAGAGGTTTGAAATTGGCAATCTAGCTTGTTGTACCTAAAACTCTAGAATTACACCGCTCAGTGATTGTTTTCCGCATATTTTATCGACTATTTTTCCAACTGTTTCGCCATTTTTTCCAGCTTTTTTAGCCGCTATTTTGCCAAATTTAATCGACTATTTTTACAGCTCTAATCATAGCAAACCATACAAGAAATGATTGAAGGCATGGACATGAATGGCTTACCTTGGGCAATTGGATGAGGGAAATGTGGACGCAATTTTGGATTCGAGTTCGCAAAACTCCTTGTAGGATCTGAATAGGTGCAACATGTCTTTCACGCCTTCTCGTTTGACTTGAAGAATGAACATGTAATGCTTGTCCGGGCTGTAGCGTTTTTGAACGCTCACAACTTTAACATCAGTTATGGCTCCATCCGTGACTCGCCTAAACACAAAAAATGTCCAATTTAAAACAAAGCAAAAGTCGAAGCATGGAAGACATTCATGATCAAGGCATGATTGGAATCTGACATGAGACCAAAATCGACATGGGCAAAGTGCCAGATCCAATTGATTATACAGTCTTCGTGCCAATGAAACGTTTTCATATTTCAAATCTTATCTTGATACTATTATCAATCAAAGCAGTGGTGTCTTAGTGTTGAACAATTCCAATTACATCCGAAGTGCAAGGGTCTTGTGAGTAAAGCAACTTTATCCATTCCAAATAAAGAAACCAATCACTGTTTTACGCTACTGTAATGTACTTACGAAGAACGTTTGGAAGCGAATGACAAAAGAGATCCATCGGATTTTTCGCTGTTCTTTTGGGCCAAATTATGAAACAAGAAGTTCCATTGGGTGAACCAATTGTTCAGGGACTCTTGAATCATCCTCGAGAAATGTTGGGAGGCCTCACAGTT
>NC_081442.1:12701919-12702325 GCF_007210705.1 Tigriopus californicus
CCAAATTTTTATTGACAAAATTGTTCGCCATGTTAGGAAATCGTTGAATAACCATTTCAAACCATTTAAGTCCAAGATTCATTTGATAGAGATGACATTACATGGTAAATGACACAAATATGCAAAAAAAAAAATACGAACAAAAAAATTTGTCCCAACATTTTGTCATCAGTAAGAAGTGTGGTGACACTTCCTTCATGGTAGAACCAGAGGGTGCACTAGCATGAAATCTCAAAGCTTTACACTTCTCCATCGGGCCATCAAATTAATGTGCTACTCTTATTTCCGATCTTCCCGGAAAAACCGTTGCACTCGAAATAAATAATGTAACGATATCTTAATTCTCCAAATGGTCACATTTAAGCATTTCCCATATAATCTTACCGGTGAAATTTTTGACTGCTCT
>NC_081442.1:12702361-12703046 GCF_007210705.1 Tigriopus californicus
ACTGCAACAAAAATGACATATTTTAATATTTTAGAGCTTTGTAACACAACTTCACTGGATTATTGAAAATTTAGTTGTATCGCGGTGTGTCGAACCCAAAGAGACAGGCTTTTCAATGGCATGCAGGTAAGCAGGCAAGCACCGCTCTCCACTTTTTCTTTTGTCTCATGTCATTCTCAGAGCACATAAATCTAGAAAAGATCCATTCCTTTTTTTTTAAATGCATCATCGGTCCAAGTCCAATGTTAGAACAAGTGAGAACAATTTGGTACTAGCTGATGGTAAAATTTTAACATAGCAACCCTTTGATTGGTGGATGGCGATAGGAAAGGGAGAATTCGTTAATGTCAACTTGAAAACTTCAACTGACCCAAGGCTACTTTGGCATCCAAATGAATTGCATCACCCTTGTAAACAAATACTTACAAGTGCGACCAGATTCACGAGCAGGTTCCCGTTCTTGCGCAAGATATTGAATCCCTTACAACAGAGGTTCATGAAGTCTTGGAACATTTGTGCTGGCTTCTCCTCGCCTCCGTTGATCACATAAGCCATATCTTGGGAGAGCACGAAGGGAGTGCGATCCCGTTTGAAATTGATGAACAACTCGGCTTCTCCCAAAATCTTTCCGAAGTCGATGTGAAACAAATGTCCCGTGGTTTTGATCATGATGTTGTCATTGTGT
>NC_081442.1:12703082-12820225 GCF_007210705.1 Tigriopus californicus
ACAAAAGAGATCCATCGGATTTTTCGCTGTTCTTTTGGGCCAAATTATGAAACAAGAAGTTCCATTGGGTGAACCAATTGTTCAGGGACTCTTGAATCATCCTCGAGAAATGTTGGGAGGCCTCACTGTTGGATAGATCAGGAAGCAATGCGTTTCGAACGAATTCCACTGCATTTGAGCCAATTCCGCGAATTCCAGACGAGGTCATCTACAATCAAACAAGAATTCATTGAGATTGCTGTAGAAAAGTTATGTTCCAATAAAAGGTTTAAAAAAAAAATCAGTATTATGTTGTTTTTGTTTTCAAATAAAGCTTTACACTAACTCTATCTCAAAAAATGAAAAGAAATAACTTGCAGAGCCAAGTTGGGACAAAAATGCTTAAGATTTAATTAATAGAGATCCCCAATAAGCTATATGCATTCTAGAGGATAGATGGCGTTGCGTGCTCTCCTGCTTGTTCATAAACATTTTACTTGTCAACTATTATCCTTGACAGACTTCATTCCATGAAGCAAAACTATAGACAACATGCCTAGCCAACCTTCACAGTGCATATATCTAATTTGTAGTTTATAGCAATTTGTCGGCTTATTGAAGCGAGCAGCATTCTTATTTCGACCTAAGATGTTAGTGCGGTGACAGAAACTGCAACAAAAATGACATATTTTAATATTTTAGAGCTTTGTAACACAACTTCACTGGATTATTGAAAATTTAGTTGTATCGCGGTGTGTCGAACCCAAAGAGACAGGCTTTTCAATGGCATGCAGGTAAGCAGGCAAGCACCGCTCTCCACTTTTTCTTTTGTCTCATGTCATTCTCAGCACATAAATCTAGAAAAGATCCATTCCTTTTTTTTTAAATGCATCATCGGTCCAAGTCCAATGTTAGAACAAGTGAGAACAATTTGGTACTAGCTGATGGCAAAATTTTAACATAGCAACCCTTTGATTGGTGGATGGCGATAGGAAAGGGAGAATTCGTTAATGTCAACTTGAAAACTTCAACTGACCCAAGGCTACTTTGGCATCCAAATGAATTGCATCACCCTTGTAAACAAATACTTACAAGTGCGACCAGATTCACGAGCAGGTTCCCGTTCTTGCGCAAGATATTGAATCCCTTACAACAGAGGTTCATGAAGTCTTGGAACATTTGTGCTGGCTTCTCCTCGCCTCCGTTGATCACATAAGCCATATCTTGGGAGAGCACGAAGGGAGTGCGATCCCGTTTGAAATTGATGAACAACTCGGCTTCTCCAAAAAACTTTCCGAAGTCGATGTGAAACAAATGTCCCGTGGTTTTGATCATGATGTTGTCATTGTGTCGGTCACCCACGCCCAAGATATATGTAGCAATACAATAACCCGCACAAGATTCTGGAAAAACAAATCGAGATGAAATTTCAACAGGAGGAGATGGTTGTGGCGCATTTGACTAATGCGTGACCGAGTTGATCTTGGGTTCATGGTTTCGATCCCAGGTCTCCCCCATACCCAAATCCTGCTGCTCTAGTGGATATTTGCCTCGAATGGCAACCCTTGAACCCAGAATGGGCCCCAAATATCGCCATGTGCGACTCTAATTGAATTGACATTCATGTATCACTTACTGTATATAATAATAATCTTTAATAATAATCTTTATTGCGACTCTTGGTCATGTCATGGCGTAAAAGTAACTATAAAATAAAATCTGATGCATATACATTATACAAAATGGTAAAACAAGAAGAATGTCAAAAAGGTAAAGGCAATAAAATAGTTGACTAGAAAGTGATATCACAATGAGTATGACTAGAATTGGTTCAATGCACATGAAAAAAGGTAAGAGGTGAGTTGCAGATAGTGCAAAGACAGGTAGGTAGAGGTAAGTGAAATGACATGCCTCCACATACGCTTCCAGATTCAAAAGTGTATTTAGAGCACGAGCTCTCAACTAAGAACGTAAAATTGGTTTCTAGCCCAATACGAATGTTGTATCATGAACTTTCGAATATTTATCGATCCATTCTGATTTCCGCTTACACTACCCGTAAAAAAAGCTAACTGCATTGAATTTTCGAATCAAAAGACGAACAGGCTGGATAAGAATGATGTTAATTTCACATTAGAAAACGAAGCAATCATGTACTCAACTCACAATTTCACGCATACATGTTTGCTTCTTGACCTAGCTTACTGTCCTCCCGAGCCAAGAGTGATGAAATTTCTCGACCTTTGGAGCCTCTGGTGAAGGTCTAATGAAGTGATACACCTCTTCGTTTGTTTGTTTAAGTACTTAAGTTGAGTACTTACTTTAAGTACTTGACAAGTAGTATGAAATTGCAAGTCCTTTTCATTCTTGTGTGCATCCTCTCGTTGCGGACAAACAAACGTAAAAGCACAAGAATACGCTCTTAGATGCCTGACTTAGAAAAGGCTTTTTTCTGTGTTTGCTTGTCCCCACCTGGACGAAGCAGAGGGCGCCACTTTCACTCAATGAAAAAGCCTCATGCATAAGAGGCGTGTAAAGTACCGAATCGGATTTCAGGTGTGTGAGCTAGTCAGGCTGCGCCACAATCGCGGCAAGAACTACCATGATTTCAGCACATCCATTGCTTCCAAATTTTTATTGACAAAATTGTTCGCCATGTTAGGAAATCGTTGAATAACCATTTCAAACCATTTAAGTCCAAGATTCATTTGATAGAGATGACATTACATGGTAAATGACACAAATATGCAAAAAAAAAATACGAACGAAAAAATTTGTGCCAACATTTTGTCATCAGTAAGAAGTGTGGTGACACTTCCTTCATGGTAGAACCAGAGGGTGCACTAGCATGAAATCTCAAAGCTTTACACTTCTCCATCGGGCCATCAAATTAATGTGCTACTCTTATTTCCGATCTTCCCGGAAAAACCGTTGCACTCGAAATAAATAATGTAACGATATCTTAATTCTCCAAATGGTCACATTTAAGCATTTCCCATATAATCTTACCGGTGAAATTTTTGACTGCTCTCGCGTATTCCAACGGGGATTGATTGTATTTCTGGAGCCATTCCTGAATGGATTGCACACGTAGTGGCACGTTCATCCCATGGGCGGTCTGTATCTCTCTCAAGGTCTTGGCCTGTCGAACCAGCTCGATCATGCCCTCGCAGTCTCCCGTGGGCACACACGAGAAAGTGACCATTTTCAGGTTCTGGTCTTCACTCAACCAGATCTTCTCCATGACTCGGATCAGCTGCATGGCGAGCGAATCTTGGCGGAGATCATCGCCCCGTTTGAAAATTACCGGGGCAATCGAACTGCTCTCCAGGGTTGAAAAGCTTGTTTGGTCGAACCCTGGAGAGCCTTCCGGACTGCTTCGGCTCTCACTGTGGCCACCATGCGGCACAAAATTGTCTCGGGTTTCGAACATGATCTTCAGAGGCACCGTATTGGACTTGAAATAGTCGCACTGATTCACATCCACTCCACAGGCGATTCGACCCGGTGAGAGCGGCAAGGCCGTTTGGGTGGATCGGAGATGTTGGTTGACAATCTCCATATGCTTCCTCAACACCATCATTTTACTTGCATCCTTGGCCTTCTTGACCTCTTTGGCCGCATCATTCACCAACAAAAGGAGATTGGTCTGCTTGTGGAACGAGTTCTCCATGGCTTCACCAACAGTGACGAGTAAGGCCCGCATGAGCATCTGAAGTCGGCGTCGATATCGAGCCACACGGACTTCACAGATGCGTTCCTCACTCGTATTTTGGGGCGTGTTTCCGGGGAGGCTCTGGGTCAGGTACCAGTAGAGGTAATGCGCGATTCTGGGCGAGGTCAATGACCTTTCGAGAAGCAGACAGGCTAAGGGTGAATTGGACCAGGTCTCATGCTTCAAGGCTTCGAGCAATTGAGGCAAGTAGTCGATGATTTCGTCGTTCGTCATCTCGGCCATCCACTCAATGGCACACCTCCGAACTCGGTCGTCCGGGAAACTGTAAGAAGGAACCACTTTTGTTATCTTTGGGGACAGGAGAGAAAAGCTTTGAGACGCACATGGGGAGGAACAGTTGGAGAATGTCCATGGGTTCGGGTCTCTTCCACATTTGTAAAAAAGCATAAAGCTCTGGTAGGGTGTCTAGGTCCCAAGATCTGGCAGAGAGGAGTACTTTGGGTAGAGCTCAGGGTATACTTTGGAGATAATATCGCTTTTCCCAGAGTCTTTCTTGGTAGCCTTTTGAGTCCTTCATGAAGCTCAAAATGTCCAGATCACAAATTTCCTCCAGATTTTTTTGGGTCTCCCACGGTAGATCTGCAATAAACCAATATTGAATATTAGACTGTCCAAAGGAGCATTTGATGGTGATGAAGAAAAGTTTACCCTCAAAGCACCATGCTTTATTCATGATGGTGATGTCGAGCGGGATCATATCCGGGAATACGACGGGTCGCTCCCATTCGGGAATTTTGATGCTCAATAGAGGACAAGTGTCGGCATTGGGATGACTTCCCGAATCTGGAGCTGGCCCTAATCGCTTCTGGGCCTCTGGGGACCAAAGGGTCAAGAAATAAGACCCGCTGACCAAATGACTGGAACAAAAGGAAAAACGATTTGAGTCTGGATTGGGCTTCTAATGGCATGATTAATGCCTTACCGGTCAAAGCTGAACAATTGAAGTGAGGCCCAGCCCAACTCCTTCTTGATGGTTTTAGCCTCCTCGCCTTTATGAATAACCCTTCTTCCAGTTAGGGTGAATACCAGACGCGCTTCCCTCGGGATCAAGGCGATGGCCTTTTGTAAGTCCATACTGCAATGAATAAATCAATTGTGCAAGGTGGGTGTGTAGTACTTGAAAGGCAAAATGATGTTCAAATTGCAGGGAGATTATAAAGGTTGATAAATCATAAGTAATTTGAAAACTTAAAGAAAGTGATTGCTTTCTCTCTGCTTTTATCATTTAGTGTTAAATGAATTAGTCTTAGTTAAAACAGAATCCAATTTTCAGCTCAATCAAGGGCGAGTCCAAGAGTTATGTACAATGAAAAAAGTCTGCACGGTGCAATTCCCCACGTAAAACAGATTAAGTAAGCGAGTTATGAGTAGAGGCTCAGAAAGAAATTGAATTGACTACATTAATAAATATCTGCTTTAAATATTTTTCCATTTAGGGACATTTTTAAGCATTCAGGTTCTTTTTCCAACTTTTGCCAAATTAACGATTAAATCTTTGGATAAAAAACAATGGACAATTACAAATGACCCAGAGTGGCAAAATGTTAAAAATTAAAATTTAATAATTCCATTACTATTTTTCTGAGTCTACAATGTTGACGAACTCAGGTATTCTTCTCTTACGTGTGATCGAGCTTGATCCAAGGATAGAAGCTTTCACTCAACCCTCTGAACGGAGAATAGAGAGGGTGCATGATGCAAGTGAAGCCATGGTACAAATCCACCCGGAGTGAATAGTCGTCGTAAAACCAAGATGAATCCAATCGATGGACGGCATCCACATGAAAGAAGAAAGAATCCTCCACGACCTCACTCAAAATCGGAATCTCGGCTTGATCCTCCTCATAACTGAACGAGAAGTTCACTCGGAACGATTTCGAATAGGTCACCAAACTCTGCTGAACCGCATGAGTGAGCTGGTCCAATCCTTCGAGGATTCTTTCGGCTTTCTTGCTTATGGATTCGTCCTCCACATGCGCATAATTGATGACTTCGTTCACATGCTTGTTACTGGAATTATGGCGAGCACTTTGGCGGGAAAACGCCAAGCTATCGGGGGATTGGTCGAACTCGATGCAGTCCGCCAACAACGAATCCATGGCCTTGGACACGTCCAAGGTCTCGATCAAGCCCAACTTGGCGCACACTAATTTGACGGACTGGCTCACTTTCTGCGGACACAGACCCTCGATGGCTCGGACTTGGCTCCCGGATTTGAGCGATTCCACGCCCTTCTTCATAGTCTCGGTCTCTTGACGGAGGTTATCTAGAAGCAAAGTTTTGTTCATCGGAAGGTGGTAAGGAGGTCTGATATCTGATATTTGAACCGGATATTTGAACTGACCTAGGACGATGTGGAGGTCATCGTAGGATAGGGTTTTCGTTTGATCTTTAGGAGAGATGTCCTCTATGCGAATGTTTAAGGCTCGCTTGTCGTCTTCAGCCTAAAAGGAGCATGTACCTCAATTTTAGCTTTCAGTCGGTGGACAATGCCGGTTCAATGACTAAGGTTGTCGATGTCAACTGCAAAGCTAATTTCCAGTTTTTTGCAAGAAAAAACCATTGACACATGGCAACACAATTGAATAAAAAGTGTCGGAATATATAATCCACATTTTCAGGATATTCTTATCCCAAAACTTACGGTACGAAGATAGGGCAAGATCATATCCTTGCGATGGATGAGCTCGAACTCGACATCTCGGTCGAATTTGTAGCATTGATGGACATGTTCAAAGTCCTTGAGACAGGCATTCGGATCCAAGACCTCAATCGAGCCCATGACTTGGAAGGAGAAATCCCTCGTGTCCAAGCCTTCCGAGTTGATCAAGTCCACCACAGCTTTTCCTATGAGCATCTCCACCTTGTTGGTCACTAAAACATAAGATGAAAAAATGACGCTCAGATCGAGATTGGTTTCCATTTTCGATTCGCATACCAAGACTGGTAAAATTGGTGTGTTTCCGGTTTAAACCCGAGCTCCAATGGACCACGATCTTGACGCAAGTGTCCAATGGATAAGGGCTTACGATCTTGGGACAATTCACGATTCCTGGATTGGTTTCCTTCTCGTCGAACTTGAACTTAGAACGGACGTCCTTGACCATTTGGGCAAAGGCCACGATTTCCTTGTCCATGGTGACATCTTTCTCCTTATGAAGCCCAGGGAGGATCTCAATGGTCGATTTCACTTTGGTCGGGGCTCGTGATGACTCACTTATGGTCTGTGGAAGAAGAAACCTTGTCTTGAGTATGACATTTTTGCTTGATTATTGATTACTCTCAGGCACTAAAGACAACATTAGATGACTCAATTAACGACTCTCCCTTATCAATCATCAATGTATTCCTAATCTTCATGTCACACTTTTAGAATAACTAGAGAGCAAAATATCTAAACCCGAAGCACGGAACCAGCAAAACCACAGAAAAAAGAATAATGTTGAACAAGTAAGTTTCATAATTGTGACTAAAGAAAAACCAGAATAAAAGGAAACTTGCTCATGTATGTCCGTACATTCTGATAGGTTTCCAATTTTCGCAATCGCTTCGAAATAGGTCGGAAATCAATTAAAATAATTATTCGCTAGCCTTACCTCGGAGAGATTATGTCCGGAGTCGGTCTTGTCGTTAGTATTGGATTGCTCGAATGGATCCAAGTCTGTGGAGCGGCCCAAGAACGATTGCTCGGATCGATTACTCATATACTCGAATGGGTTTAGGAAGCTACTTTCCACTTCTGAGAAGCGATTCCTGAAAGCCCAACGATCGTTTAGAATGAATATCCCCCATCAAATACATCTTCAACGGGAGAGCCTTACCCAACTCCCAAAGGATCGTGTGCATCCCCTTCGTCTTCAAGGAAGGTCTCTTTCGTCACTTCCACCTCGTTTTCTCCGGCTAGAAGAGGATCAAAGAAATTTACCACACTCACTCGGGTCAATTGCTTCTCTTGTTCTCTCATCTGAGAAGTCAAATGGAGTTGACCAAAGTCAATCAGGCTATCAGAGGCCTTATTCTTCAGAGTGTAGTCCGAGAACGATTCACGCTTTATCGGCATTGGGAAAGATCCTCCAGGTCTGGCGGTTTGTTGGCTCAATGGGTTGCCCTCACTCCAACTTATCGACTTGCTCAGACCTGCATATATCAAACCACAATTTATCTCAAAAATGTCGGAAAAAGACGCTGACTAATCAACCAACCTTGGGCGCCATTCAACGATGCGGGTTGAACGGTTAAATTGGACGGACAATTGAAATTCCCTCCCGGGGGCATGGAATTGGGTCCTGAGTATTGAATGGCTAAATGGGAAGGCACTGCGGATGACAGGCTGTCGAATCTGGTTGGCACCAAAGGCGCATTCACCAGAGCTGGCACTTGTGGATGATTATGATTGGGGTCATACAACTGGAGGAGACCATTCTTGGTCACCTTGGAAAAGCCTCCGGAAAAATCGATGAGATTGTTATTCTTCGAGTCTTGAGTCTGATGGGTCGTCCGATCTTCACCCCATGTTGAGCGACTGGAAAGACCTGGAAATGAGACAGAAGACACGTTGCTTTCTCTCAAGGGTTGGAGGAGGTATTGGATCACCTTGCAGATCTTTCCACTTACTCTCTGGAGGTGCTGATCCTTCCCTGATTGGGGTGGAGCTTCTCACTTCGTGGGGTGCACTTTGTCGTCGACTTGGCGAGGGTAGTAACATACTTGAAGCATTTCTACCCCCTCTGTGGGAAGGGCGAGGACGGGTTGTGGAGGCTTCCGCCGTAGAGCCCGGATTCTCACTTAGAGACGGAAATGCTAGGCCACTGTAGTTTGATGCCAATCTCGGTGGACCGGACGAATCTTGACGATGATACGCCATGGTCTCTGCAAATTGGAGATCCGAAAAGTGCACTAGAATGTCATGGGGATCTACAATACATTCTCTAATCAGACTAAGAAGGGCTTGAATGGACCTTTTTAACTGAAGGAAGAAGTCTTATCTTTCGCGCGAAGCACACAAGAATGAACCTGCCAACTCTTTTAAGCCTCTGCACATCGAATTTGTCTCTTGTTGTTCTTATTTAAACTAACTCTCTCTGGTATTCGAACCACATAAATGCACTGAATGTCTACCATGTGACCACATTTTCATTCAAAGCAGCACAAATGTGCTCATGAATGACTGCAACACATAGCTTCACTGACAACATAATCTATGAACTGTATAAAAAACGATCGACGGCCTTATCAAGCAAGTACTCTGAACCCGACGAGTACTTGCTTTTCGAAATCAAAGCTGTCAGTCAGGGAGTGGCATACACACTATCGGTGTGTTCTTCAGCCGTTACAGGGTCAATTCTTACTGTGCAGTGCAGACAGACAAAGACATGAAATAGTTGGGAAAAACGGATGATGACGACACACAAATAGTGTCACAGTTGTTGCCTCAAATCCTATGATAGTATGTGCGTGCTCTTCTGAGCGAGACACTCTTTCAATCTTCAGGACAAAGCGAGCCAAAAACCATGCTTGACATGTGTAAGTCAAAGCATAAGAAGCACTTGGATCCGATAATCAAGGAAACTGTTAATAGTCGCAAAAAACGAGCGTGTAAAATATGTAGGTCAAAGGTCCTCAACGGTCGAAGAGAAGACTGGAATCGCAAAATGCCTATCAGCTTCTAGATTGAGTTACAGACTACATCATCTAGCTATGAAATAGAAGCCGCTCAAACACGTTTGCGGCGCTGCTCTTTGAACATATTTTGAATACCATGCAGTATACATTTGGAAAAAAATGAATTGATCTTATGTGGTTTTAAAAATCCCTTGCGTCCAAGGTCGACGTTAAAGTGTTGTGGTCAAGGAATTCGTCGAGTTGCCAAGGTAACCAGCACGAGTCTCCGTCCAATTTCATTCTATTGTACCATGAGAGGAGCTCCAAGGAGAGAGTACAGCCCGACATGAAAGTGTCTTGCACAAAACTTGGCTTTCCAGTAAGTCTAATGTACTGTACTACTCATGAAGATTCTCATCATATCAGTGCTGAAATGAGCCCAGAAAATGGGCTCTTGACTTTATTTTTCAAACAATTAGTCAAAACTCAGTATGATTAAAATTAGTTTGCTTTGCGGACCTTACTACTGCCATTGGGAATGAAATTTCTATCAGTAAATCTTTGTTATTTTTCTTAACTTTATGTTTTATAATATCTGATCCACCAACTAGTTAAATTTAGCGGATCTTCCTGGCCCTTGATCATATGGTAAATAAGTGTCGATCTGAACTGTTGTTTAAAAACTTGTCCAATGTGGCGTTAAAAGATGCTCCTGGATCAATGCCTGCTTACAGGGTAGCCCATATTAAATGTCTTTGGCCATAGGATACCCTCATTTTGTTATTTCTAATTTATGCTCTCTATGACCAATATCAAATTTTCAGCATGACCCTTCTCTCCACAATCAGGAAAAGTCAACCAACCAGGGCCAGGTTGACCAAGTGCCAGCCATAGAGAAAGCATGATCCGATATCTCAGAGAAGAGCATACCAGCTGTCCTTGTTTCAAATTGAGATCATCAACAAATTTACAGCAAAAAGGGGCCCTTTTAGAACAACATCTTGTTGCAATGTTGGAGATAGTCAGTTCTATATTGCTCCAAGTTTGTTACTGTTTCATGAGATATTTTTTAAGCTATAGTACTATTTTATCAAATAATAAATCAATTATTTTATTTTTATTGGGATTCTCAGTCATGCCAACTTGTAAAATAATATAATTGTGTATTTAAACAACTTACACAAATATGGATAAAGAAGTAAAAGAAGAAACTAAAATGGTTAAAGTGATAAAACATTCAACTAGTGATATCACATTTCAAATGGGCCACCCTGTATTTCCTACGAGTAATTGGGGGAAGCAAATTAAACAATGAATGAGTCCAAGAAAAAAAAGAAAGGGGGGCTTCATTGTTCCCAACTAGCCTGGCTTCACAAGGGCTTGAAAGTACTTGTAAAACGCACATGAAGTCTCTATCGTCACAGCACTTGACCCTCAAACCTGGGCTGGGGCAAAGCTCATGAATGCTTTAGCAAACGTTCAATATCAGACACTTCCTGTACCTTGTTTGAATATTGTACAATCTCAACTTTTCTAGCTTCTCCAACTACAAAAGCCCTCTCATACCTTCAATGTATGATGAAATCAGCAAGATAATCAGGTCAACATTGTTTTAAAAAGTGCAAAAAAGCGTCAATACAATGTGAGTTCACGAATGAAGTCTGACAGGAAGTGGGTAAAGTACTTGATTGTGACAAAAAATGGGAACCATGTGAACAACTGGTGTTGAATGGGGATCTAATTTGGATTTCATGTCCTAAAATCAAATCTGTGATGGATTACTACTTTTAGTTTGAGTCTTCACAGTCTCTATTAACTCCTACAGGGGAGGTAACTCCGGGCACCATCAATATTGAATGACAAAAAGTTGAAAAAAAGGAGATGCTCAACGTCTCAAAAGATGATGGAAGTGTAACACTCGAGTCTCTTTGGCGTAATAATAAAACCCCACGTTCAACACCTTGGTCAATGAAGTGGGACATATCACATTGATTATTGCATAGATGTGCCTCACTACCATGAGCGAGCAGAAGAGACTTTGGGATCAAAGTGCAAACAGTGCCATAGTGTACATCGGGTTTGCTGATAAGCAGTCAATGCCACCACATTGTCGCGTTACCGGTCAGTGGCTTCAAAGTTTGAAAAAAAAAAACAGTCTTTGATAGCTTCTCAGAAGGCTGAAAATGGACCGTTGGCAAGGACGTGTGGCCGTGATTACGGGAGCCAGTGCGGGCGTGGGAGCCGCCGTGTGCAAGCTTTTGAGTCAAAATGGTATGAAAGTGGTGGGATGTGCTCGACGAGTGGAGAAAATCGAGGCCCTCAAGGCCGAGTGTCCCAACTTACATGCTTACAAGGTAACATTAACAAAAGCAACTGACCAACAGATGATTTGCCGTTACCGGTAGCTAACTAAGATGAAGTCAAGTAAAATAATCATCTATTTGATTTCCATTTGGAATGCGACAATTCGAACCAATGTCACCAAACACAAAATTATGCGAAGCTTATCAAAGCTTAGACAATTTCATTTTCAGGCCATTTCTTGGATTTTGAACATTATCAAATGTGCTTGGAAAGCCCAAGTACTAACATACATTTTGTAGGGAAGAAAAAATCATGCCTTATTACAGCTTTTTTGAAATATAATTGGTTTAAAAACTTCAGTGTGACCTGGAGAAAGAGGACGAAGTAGAAGCCATGTTTAAATGGATCGAATCCGACCCCAATCTAGGCCGCGTGGATTTCCTCTTGGCCAATGCGGGCATGAGCACCCCGGAAGGTCTACTGGACGGTGAGTGGAGCATTTAATATGAAACAGGGGTCATACGTTATAGCTTGGATCATATCTTCAATCCTGGGTCTTCTTCAAATAATTGAGAACAGAAAGAAATGAAGTGACTGGCGACTAAATTTCAGGCCATTTCGCGAATTGGAAAAAAATGATGGACCTCAATGTCCTTGCTCTTTGTCTCTGCACTCAACTCGCTTTGAAGTCGATGTTCAAGGTGAGTCCATCCAGACTCTGATTCTCATGCCAAACCATATCTAACAACATTCCATTGGTCCTCAGCACAAAATTGACGATGGGCAAGTGATCTTCCTGAACAGCCTTTCCGGTCATCGCGTATTGTCCAATCCGGCTATTCACTTCTACGCGGCCACCAAATACGCCGTGACTGCTTTACTCGAAGGCTGGCGACAAGAGGTGAGCAAGAAGGACCTCGGGTCTTGGACTAATAAAATTATCATTTTTGATTCATTCCCTAAAAGGTCCGAGCCCAAGGAGACAGCAACATCCGTGTGGCTCAAATCAGTCCGGGCTTGATCGATACCGAGTTCATCCCGCAAATGTACAAGGACCATCCGGGAAAAGCGGATAAGATGTTGAGCGCTACTAGCGAGCCTTTGCACGCTGAAAACATCGCCGAACAGGTCAAGTTCATCTTGACGGCGCCCAAGAGTGTTCATATTTCGGATATCCTGGTGCGATCCACCCAACAGATGACTTAAAGGTGTTAATACACAACAAGACTGATTGAAAATCCTCAAGTTTTAACTTATGATATTAGGGGCAGAAACTTGAGGCAAACTAAGGGGGTTAAAAACGAGATTTTGTACGTGAGGGGCGATATCAAATTCACGGGAGAAGCAAATGTCGTTATAGATCGTCGGTGGACTCTCTTCTACGCTCCGTTTTCATGATTAAGGAGGCTCCAATTTCACTCTTTATGTGCAAGGAATAATTTACTTTGTCAAAGATTCCAGGGTGTGCTTAATTTGTTCACTTAAATCTTGTGTTTCCGGGACTTTTCGTCGTATAATATAACTTCAAAACAGATTAAGAGACACCTATGCGGGCCACATGCGGCAAACCTTGGTATGACAACGGAAAAACTGCTAAGTGAAAATGAATAGATGACAATAAAGGAGATCGACCTTGATCATAGCTGAGCATGGTCCTCAAAACTCTGTAGCAAGGGCATCATTCCTAGTATCACTAGAAGCCACTAGAGGGCGCTTTAGGACCGACGCCGCTCGTGAAATAAACAAAAGGAGGTTTTGGCATCATTTTTCCAACCCTTTCAACGTCTTTCTCACACTTTCATTCGAAATCGAAACCTGATCCCTGGCAACAAACATTGATAAGTGATAACGTTTCAATATCTGCCACTGTGTGACTCATCTTATACGGCTTCCTGAACCTTCTCCAAACGCTGCTATCCTCCTTTCTGATATCTTTTCTGTCTCTAGCACTACCGAAGACATTTTCTACATCTAGCTGATCAGAGATCATTTTAGCTCTAATCGGCGATTTCCTCCTCGAATAGTTCCCGCATAATCCTTCCATGGAGTCAGTGTGCACTTCATTGTTTACTCCTTGCATAAATCAGGCATTGTCAATAAACCAAACATGACTAGCTCCCTCTAGTAGTGATCTCCAGTTCCAACGATCCCTATACAAATACATACACAAAATATATACAAAATTGAACTTTTCTCTCCTTACCCGGTGTGGAGGCTCGTCGAGGTCCCATTCGAATGGTCGAGGCCAGAGGGCGACTGAGGGCGGGAAAATCTCGCCCTTGCCGTTTTGCTCGTGCCGCGGTCTCCAAAACCGCCGACTCAAGGGACAAGGCCATGGCTCGCTCTAGATCCGCTTTAAAGCGAGAATCCGCGTCTTCAGCCCGTGACATGGCTGGGTATGGGGTTAAAAACCGTGTAGGGTTGAAAATTTCTTTCTTATACGTACATCTAACAATCACCCAGCAACTAGCACTAGTTGGTCCACACCAGAGTCCGCACCTCAAAGACACTTTTGACAACTGTTGCAACCATGGAAGAAAGGTACGTTACTGGGCTTCGGGCGCTTCCAAGAGAGAAACAACGCTGACTGACTCAATGGATTGGACGGAGGACAAGAACTGTCCGAAGGAGTAGCTGGAAGTTCCATAGTTGCCAGGATTTTGGTGGAGAAAGTTGTCACTTGACAAAAATAGCTGCCGCATTTCAGATGGGAGCGTAAGAGTATCATATATCATATTCAAAGTTGATGCAAAGATCACGATATTAAATTCATTTTGAGCGCTTATCAGGCACTCTTCAGTTTGAGTTCGTCATTGCGTTTTCATTTTGGTATTGTGGCCAATGTGTGCGTCATAGAGACACTGAATACAGAGACGCCGAAGTTTGGCAAGATCATTTACTTTGCAAAGTAAACGATCACAAGAATTAGAAAGTTTCCAAACACATTTAAGATTGATCCATTGTATAAAAAAGATTACAAATACGATTGAATATCTACTTGAAGGAAAGCGCTATTTTTTCCTGAAGGACAATCAATTTAGTTATTTCATGGATGGAGGCATTTACATTTTAAATTAAATCAAATCATTAAAATGTATGATATGAAAGCTAAAATGAACGCTAACTCTTCAGCACTCCAGCTTCTCTCATGTAAGATGCCACTATGTACTAGACGAAATAAATCATTGCACATGGCTATACTCTTGCTTTTGAAGTGCTTTTGTCAAACTTGTTTCTGGTAAACTACAAGAGAAGAATGGGACAACTGCGCTTTATTGAGACAAACCGAATTTTTATGGTAAATGACAATCTTGGGCTGTGGAATCAGAAGGATAAGTCCGATGGATTTCATCTGTTGTAGCCAATTTAAAACTGCAATAGCTACACAAATGGGTGAGTTCTATTTGGAAATGAGTTTGGAACCTTTTATAGATTCATCAAAAATTGATAGCCAATGGAACAATCGGATTTGATGACGTGTACTCAACCTTGCACGTCTGTGTGAGAGACTCTAGTTCGTCCATGAAGAATTAAGAAAGAATACTAAAATGACGTCTTGCATACCTATGACTCATGCACAAGAGGGTGTTTAAAGACGATCATTTGAATCATGTTAGCAGCAATCAACGTATTCCACCATTCGTCTACGCTATGGCTGACAAATGATCAAAAGGCAAATCCTGCAAAAACTTGTTTGCTTGCGACGCTCACATTCAGCTTATATCTGACAAAAAGAGAAAGTTGTTTCTAATTATTGTACCTAGTCATTTGTTTGAAAAAGATGGTAAATTTGTTTTCGCAACTTTATTTTGATATCTTATTGGTGTGCCATAAGAATGCCATGCCATTGGTAAAATGCCAACCTTGAAACGGAATATGCTAAGGAAATGCTATTCCTTTAAAACATCACTTTTGAAAAGCAAGATGCCATGGAAATTACATTCCCTCGAAAAAATGCCACTGCTGAAAGGCAAAGAGACATGGAAACGCCTTGTCATTGAAAAAGAATTTTGACCAAATGTGGCACCTAAAAGTGCCATCTGGCAACTATAAAGTCTGTCGGAATTGACTTAAGAGAAGAGAGACGAACGGCGATTGGCAGGTTCAACCAACGCCGACGTCAGCCAGGAAGACACTCTCGCAACCTCGAAAACGCTGGAAAATAAAAAGAGGCTAATGTGTTTGTTATTCTGGGGCGGTGGATTCGCTTTAATACAAAGTTTCCGCTGCATTTGATGGATCGTCCATGGGGGATGATGAAATGTTTAATCGATAGTACACTTGTTGGGCTAACTATCAAAACAGTCTCCCGGCGGCGAAAGCGACCCTGACCTTCGAGGTTGGGCGATTCTTTCTCGGTTGTTATGTCAACAACACATGGGTCAACCCAACAACGTGTGGCCAAAGTTCTGAACTTTGAAACTGTCGAGCTATCCCACCACGGGCTAAATTTCGAGTTGAGGCTGAGTGTGGACCTGATCTGAGTGGTCGGGCTGGGAGGAAACCATCCCTGGTCCCACGGCAACCCGTAGACCGTGCCAGTAATCATCCAGCATGGCCCATTCCCATTTCCGTCGCTTGCGCGATTTGGGTCGTAGTAACCCGGATGCGTTGCACGACTTTCCGCAGAGCGTGACTTTTGGCTTGTACGATCAGGACGAGATCCGGTCTTTGAGCGCCTGCGCCATCACCTCACCCGTCAGTTTCAACGCCCTGGCTCATCCCGTCCCCGGTAAGTCCCACAGGTCATGTCCCATATCCCACGCCCCACGCCCATCTCGATATTGGGTTGAATTGCGTTCCGATTTTTTTCGGCAGGTGGTTTGTATGATTTGCGGATGGGCCCATTTACGGATCGAGCTGATCAGATCTGCGCCACGTGTCTTCTGACTTGCGAACATTGTCCGGGTAAGTCCCCAGGTGTGGCTCATCTCACTCGTTCCAGGATCATGGGTTATGGTTGGCACCCCTCCCACACACGAGGGCAGAGAGAGTTTGGTCTGCTGTCTGGGGGCGGGCTGGGGGTAGGTGTCAGCTACCCAAGCATTGTAGCTAGCCTTTGAAACCCGTGGCTCATCAAATGCGATGGATGTGGTTAGGCGTTAAAAAAGAGTTGATCTGGCAGGTATGGTCATTAAAGAACTTGCCCCAACCTGATCACTAGGGGTAGGAAAAATAATGTGGTATTTTGGTCGAAATAGTTGTTTTTAAGTTACGAAAATCAGCCAAAATAGGTTTGAAAAAGGTGAAAACAGTTTCGTTTTGTTTGGACATTCAAGTATTGTTGTAGTAATTAAGTTCCAAAAATGTTTTATAAACATTTTTCACAATCTTCTGGTTCTTGGTTTGGGCTCGGTGCAATCCCAGATCTCTGCGCTGGGTCGGGTCTGTTATAAAGGGATGTTCTTGAATGAAATTCTCTAACCAACGGTTTGAAAATGGACACTGAAAAGCTCATTCACTTTCCTGGGCCTTGTGCCGGTCTTCAACCGGCCCTTAGTATTGGTTCTGGCATCAAGCCTGCTCTCATTTGCATTTTAGAACATTGTTTTCGTGGCAAAAGCCTTCAGGTTAAGATTAGATCATGGCAGTATGACACTCTTGTATGGGCATGACTACTGTATGTGCTCAACACTTCCTGTTAATGAAAGCTAGAGGTTTTATGTCAAACACATCTTCGAGCTGGGACAAACATTGGCCCGGATGTTTTAACACAAATCCTGTGTTTCTCCTAATTTTCCCCTAAAAAGGACCAAACCCGTTCAATTTTCCCAGCAATCCTCGATTTTAGGTTGATATATGGTTACAATTCAGGAAGTAGTTTTTTGTGCCCAAAAATGACCAAAATTGTTAAAAACTTCATTTAACTTCAATAGTTATCTTTCTGACCCCTACTGATCAGTGATCACACACCGGCCACTAAATATAGAATTAGTGATTTCTATTGGCTTCGTTTTTTCACTTTTCAAAAGAGATCATCATCATCATTAACTGTGTGGGTTAATGTAATGAGTAATTCATTATTTCAAGTCGACATGTTTTTGTCTCTTAACTAATTTTACTTTTGGACATTTTTGTCCACTTGTCCAAAGTTATTGCCCATCCTGCTTTCGAGAAATCTGGGTAGCTAGCATCACCAATGACCTGTGTTTCATAAAATTTTCCCAGAAGTTGAAAGTGTATGAATTGTGATCCTCCTGATATGGGGAGGAAAAAAAATGTCCAAAAAAAAGCGAACCACACCCTACCTGTTGGCCAGTAGATGATAGTCACTATTAAAACAGTTCAAGCCATGCCTATTCATCGGGCGTTGAAAGTCATGATCCCTATCTCTCCCAACAGGTCATATTGGGCACATTGAGTTGCCCTTGCCCGTGTGCAACCCCCTATTCTACTCAACCATCCTCCAGACCCTCAAGTTATCTTGCGTCGCCTGTCACAAGTTCAGTGTAGCCGACTATGTCAAGGAGTTGTTCCTGGTCCGACAAAAGCTCTTGGCGCAAGGACTCATCATCGCGGCGCAAAAAGCCTCCGAAGTGGGTGTGATCCACGAGGAGGACTTCTCCCAAGTGGATGACAAACCTCGACGTAAAGCCAAGGTCGATCGTGCCGCCACCGAAGCCGTAGTCCATAAACTTCGTGACTTTTTCGACGACGAACTCGTCCAATCCAAAGCCATGATCACGCTTCAAGATAAGAGCACCCGGAGCGTTGAGGACTTGCAGAAGCAATATCGCAAGGCATTCCTCAAATCTCAAGCCGGAGGTCGAAAGCGATGCCCGCATTGCTCGGCCATGACCTTCAGGATCGTTCATTACAAATCTCGGTGAGATCCGCACATCCAACTGGAGCAAGAGATATTTTGCTAACATTTGTTCCTTTGTTTCGTAGGTTCATCTTTGAAGGCTTTAAAAGGGTTGGAGAAGAAGAAGAGGGGGTCCCTGCTGCCAAGGTCAAGAAAGGCTCGGGTGAGAAGGAAAAGACCGAGTTGAATGCTGAGGAGCTCAAGAGGCATTTCCGTGAGCTCTGGATTCATGATTCCGAAGTGTTGTCCTATCTGTATCCCATGTTGCGCACCAGCACTGCCAAATATCCTACGGACGTGTTTTTCGTGGACGTGTTGGCGGTGCCTCCCCCCAAATCCCGGCCCTGTCAATTCATGGGCGGCTCGCTCAATATTCACCCGCAGAGTACGGGTTTGCAGTATGTGGTGGAATCCGTGACGGTCATGAAGCAGGTGCTGCAATTGTTACGGGGACAGGACTTGGAATCCCTGAGTGCGGAGACCAAGGACATGATCAAATCAATCCGAGGGGTGTCCTTGGAACTGAAATTGGACAGTGTCTGGAAAGAGCTGCAGGTGAAGGATACTGATTTTTTCAAGCACACTATTGTTCAGCTTTGCTGATGTTGATGATGATGTTTTATTTAGGGTCTCTGGATAAAATTAAAGATAGATAAGTACAAAGCGGGAAAAATAAAATAGAATGAATAGTAAAATGTATGAGATCCCTAGGTTGACCCATAAACCATGTGGTTTGTTTTCATGGGCCACCTTGACTAGTTGAGACTGTTGGTCCGGTAACAAAGGCTTCCAACCTGGGATGTTCCCGTACCTACGCCAAAGATCCCAAGCTTAACTTGGTTCACTAGGATGTCTGAGTTACTGAAAGAAAGGAATTAGGAACAGGAAAAGCAGTTAGTTATGTTACAGTTGGTTATATAAGATTTTGTGATTGTTTCCGTCAAATATTGGGTCCATCCCCGCAAGGAATTAGGTAGGCTTGTAATTTTAATGTCATTTGTTAAAATATAGTTGTTCCAACATGTTGGAAAAGAATACACCGGGAGTCGTTGATACCAGCATAGTTTGACAAGACGTAAGTAGAGTTTGGGGGCTCAAACCGAACAGAGAGTACCAATCTCGGATGAGGTTTTTTTTTACAGCAAATGAATGATATTCCTCCACATTTAGGTGGTTTTCGGTAGAGCCACTAGTTTTTGGAGATTATTTTATTGCCATCAATTGGACGAGCAAAACTATCTTTCTGACCCATGATTGTGGTACAGATTCTCCTCTTTCTTTTCTTACTGTTTGGCATCTGAGTTGATATTCCCATAAGGACCAAAATCAATGGGTGCTCTTGCTCAATTCCAGGGTTGCGTGGATCACGTTTTGGACAAGGAGATGAAGTCCGGCTCCATGCAAAAAGTGGGTTGGGGCTTCAAGCAATTGATCGAACGGAAAGAGGGCATCTTCCGCATGCACATGATGGGCAAGCGGGTCAATTATGCGGCTCGAACCGTCATCACACCTGATCCCAATATCTGCATCGACGAGATCGGATTGCCGGAGGTGTTTGCCAAGCAACTCACCTACAAAGTGCCCGTCACCCATTGGAATGTGGAGGAGCTCCGGGACATGGTGGTCAATGGACCGGATGTCCACCCCGGAGCCGTGTTTGTGGAGAACGAGAATGGCTATCGGAAGGTCATCGATCCCACCAATAAGGTTCAACGTGAGGCCTTGGCCAAGACGCTTCTGACGCCCGGAAGTCACGGTGAAGAGGCCACCAAATATGTCTATCGGCATCTCATCAACGGGGATGCCATGCTGCTCAATCGACAACCTACGCTTCACAAACCCAGTATCATGTCACACCGGTAAGACACCTTCAATGTGGATCTTCTCATTCCAGAGGAATGAAATGTTTTTGAAGCTTAGTTTAGACTATCATGATAAGGACATGAGTGTGGATGAAGAAGACTACTTTGAAGGGTTTTGCAGGTGGCTCGTGGTATAGTGGTATTTTTGAATGAACAAGTTATTGATGAAATGTCTCAGTTGGGCCTCTTGGGGGTCACGAGAGAGCTTCCAAATTTGAAGTTATTGTTGATAGTAACTTCAATATTATGTTATCATAATAAATGCTATTTTTAAAGCAATGAGGATTGTTGAGAGCACCAGACCCTGAACTAGGTAAATGGTGCTACATGCATTTACGAGGGATGGCAAACTCTGTGTCAACTTTAAGTGGCCTTGTTGCCCTAATTTATACTACTTTTACTAACCGAAGTAACCTAGCGGTACAGGATCCATTTTTTAAGGTGTTGACAGATTTTTAACCTCATTGTGTGACGAATATAGCTATTAAAAAAACTCCTTTGAACCGTAGTCAAGCTTCAGTTAACAGAAAAGCAAGTCATAAATTAAAGTCCAATGATTAAGGTGTCAATGTCAAGGCAAAGTAGAATCAATATATTCATTACTTTTGTTATTGTTAGGGCTCTATATATTGATGACATTGTGAGAATGGGATTTACATCCACCATAGCGTTGAATTCATCAGTTATGCCAGATCATTTTGATCATTTTTTTATTTTTTTTAAATTTCTAAACATGGTTTGATGAAGCTCTTCTATGTTTAAGAACCTGCTAAACTTCAAAAAAGCATCTTTTTTCATTCAAACCTTCCCAAAGTTTGCTTCTCAAGACAACCCATTTTAGCCTTGTTTAGGAGCTATGAATTAGTATGCCAGATAATTTTAAGATTACTAAAATCTTAATTTGTTTTAGTGCTCGAGTCTTGAAAGGCGAAAAAGTGATGCGTCTTCACTACGCCATTTGCAAATCCTACAACGCCGATTTCGACGGTGACGAGATGAATGCTCATTTCCCGCAAAATGAAGTGGCTCGGGCCGAGGCCTATGAGATCGCCAATGTGTGCAAGCAGTACCTCGTACCCAAGGATGGCACGCCTCTACAAGGTCTCATCCAGGATCACATCATCGCTGGCGTCAAGATGACCATACGTGGACGATTCTTCAATCGTGCCGACTACATGCAACACGTGTTCAGCGCTTTGGTGGATCATCCCGGGAAGATCAAAACTCTACCCCCGACCATCATCAAACCTGAACAGTTGTGGTCTGGCAAGCAGATCGTTTCCACGATCATTTTGAATCTGGTGCCCAAAGACAAGGCTCCTCCTACATTGTTGTCTAGTGCCAAAATCAAGACCAATGAGTGGTCCAAGGTCAAGGCCAGACCTTGGACCGCGGGTGGGCCCTTGCCCGACAATAAGACCGATGACAACACAACCATGTCGGAATCAGAGGTCATCTTTCGACAAGGAGAATTTCTTTCGGGTAAGATACACAGACAGCTTGATGTGTATGGTAATGCCAATTTTTTAATGCGTTTTTTTTTGTTTTTTTTTTTTGATAGGAATCTTGGACAAGAACCAGTATGGAACAACCCAATACAGTTTGGTCCACGTGTTCTTCGAGTTGTACGGAGGAACCTACTCTGGCAAGTTGCTCTCGGCCTTCTCCAAGATCTTCACCAATTTCCTCCATACCGAAGGCTTCACCTTGGGTGTACGGGATATCCTCGTCACGAGCCAAGCCAATCAGAAGCGTGAAGCCATCATGGCCGCCACCAAAAAGATGGGCAATCAAATGGCGGCCAATGGCGTCAACCTCAAGTTCGAAGACCCGTCAGAGATCGACGAGGAGGAGCTCAGAGCTAAACTAGAGCAATACCACCGTGAGACCCGAGTCATTCCCAAACGCCGACTTGATATTGACCGTGGCTTCAAGGACAAACTCGCTCCCGCAACCAATGACATCAATGGCGCCTGCCTCCCCCGGGGTCTGATCAAGAGGTTTCCGGACAATAACCTCCAATTGATGGTACAAGCTGGAGCCAAGGGGTCCACCGTGAACACCATGCAGATCTCGTGTCTCTTGGGACAGATCGAGTTGGAGGGCAAACGACCGCCCATCATGATCTCGGGTAAATCGTTGCCCAGTTTCAAGGCCTACGATACCCAACCCCGTGCGGGTGGATTCATCGACGGGCGATTCATGAGCGGAATCCGACCTCAAGAGTTCTTCTTCCATTGTATGGCTGGACGAGAAGGTCTCATTGATACTGCTGTGAAGACCAGTCGGTCCGGATACCTCCAAAGATGTCTCGTCAAACTACTCGAAGGTGAGTCTTATTTAGAAGGCTTTCAGATGGTCAATTTCATGAACCACCGGAATATGAACAGGAGAGCTAGGGTCTAAAGTTAAGATGTTGGAAGCGAGTGAACGCAGTGTTTGTCCTACATATTAAACAGACTACAAGATTTCAATTGTCAGCTCAATCAAACAATTGGATCAAAAGTTGTGCCTCTCAAAGCGTAGGACATAACCGGGCACAGATTGAATGAAATAGCCCTCTTCCCCAATCAATTACCAGAACGGGGGGCTTTTTAATTACTCTATGCCTTGTTATGTACTGGCCCGCCCTTAAGAGGGCAATTTTGATTGGGTTGAAACTTGAAATGCCTGCATAGTCGTAGCATCCTGGGGTCAGTCTCATTTGAATAAGGGCCCTCATTTGCAACGTCACACGGCCCAAAGAAAACGGAAAGAGGTACGGTAGATTGCTAAATAAACTGCTCATGCCTTGCCTTGAGCGCAATTTCTTTTCCGGACATTATGTGACCTAAGGCACTAATCATAAATAAGATTTTGATAGAATCAGCCAAAAGCAACACAAATGCATTACAATTCAATAAAAAAAGGAATTGTCCCAATTGGCCCTTCGTATTTGGTAGAGGCTGAGCGACAAAGCGCCCTCTGGAGTGCAGAACGTAAAACATATTTCGTGCGGCGTAAGTGGGACTATAAGACCGCACTGCGATGAGTTGATTTTGAAATTTCCACTCTCGACTTTAGTTCATTTTGCAATGGTTCATGGTATGTTTTTAGGATGATCGAATCGTATTTACAAGCAAACATCCGGTAGTTGGGAAATTGAGGGTGCTTAGATTAAAGCTTGCATAGTTGTAACATTTCTACCGTATGTTAATTAAATATTGGCGAGAATTTCATATCTTGCGCCAATTTTTCTGACAATTTTCAATTGAACTGAATCTGAATTCTGAATATGTTTGCCCTTATGCGATGCTCAAAAAATAGCCCGATAGTCATTCATCCAAAATGCTTAACGTCGTCATAGTACAACATTTACCAATGCGATTCA
The DNA here is from genome assembly GCF_007210705.1 of Tigriopus californicus. Classification (NCBI taxonomy): domain Eukaryota; kingdom Metazoa; phylum Arthropoda; class Copepoda; order Harpacticoida; family Harpacticidae; genus Tigriopus; species Tigriopus californicus. Next base: position 12,726,740 of record NC_081442.1, read on the forward strand.
CAATAATTATCGCTCACATACTCTAATCAAGTAAATAATATGACATGTCACGCCGGTTTTAAATAGGAAATCAACTTTTTCCGGGCAAAGTTTCAAGTTCCGAAAGATAGTAGTACTAGAAATAAGAGCAGTAGAAATATACTAATAAAGAAATAAGTGTTATGAACCTGACCACAAACGAACAATTTCATTCGTGCCAGGTTTGGTTGTGAACTACGATATGACGGTGAGGGACAGCGACGGATCCGTGGTCCAATTCCAATACGGAGAGGACTCCATGGACGTGTGCAAGGCTCAGTACTTGAGATCGGATCAACTGGACTTCCTCCACAACAACAAGGCCTCCATCCTCGATCCCAAGGCCATCGATCTGGCCCAGAAATACACCGATGTGGACGATCTGGACCATGCCAAGCGAAAGATGATCAAATGGAAGATCAAACACGGTGCCAAAGACTATCGGGACTCCGGATTCCTCCGCTTTTGCCGCAAACGAGGAGGTGAACACCACGAGCTCGCCCAAATCCAGTCGAAGTTCGGCCGATCGAAGCTCGACGACTTCCTCTTGGACGAATGGCGGTCCATGAGTGACGAAGAGCGACGACCCTATCACAAAAAGGCCCCCATCTGTCCGGACCCGGTGGTCCACGGATACCGACCCGATTCCAATTTCGGCTCCGTCACCGAAGCCTTGGATGACATGATCGAGACCTACTTGAGTAAGAAGGACTCGACGCGTTTCGACACGGTCCAATTCCGGGATATGATGTACTTGAAAGCCATGCACGCTATGGTGGAACCGGGCGAGCCCGTGGGCGTGCTCGCCGCTCAGTCCGTGGGCGAGCCGTCCACTCAGATGACCCTGAATACTTTCCATTTCGCTGGACGAGGAGAGATGAACGTCACTTTGGGAATCCCGAGATTGAGAGAAATTCTCATGGTAAGATATAAGATGCGGTAAAGAATGAAGTTAAAAGTAACGAGGTTACGCCAATTCGTTCCTACAACTCAAAATGATGTACCGATGGTAGTGACCTAAAACAATTACTCGTTATTAGGGTTTTTTCCCCCCCGGCTTTACTTTTTCCCGTTTTCAAACGGCAACAAAAAATAATCCAATCACATCAATGATCGTAAGATGTGACTTTTCCGTGTCTAAATGCTTCACTAATTAACATCGATATTGAAGGTCGGTCTGATTGTTCAAAGTTGGAGATCAAGTCAGAGTTTTGGGTACCTTGAAGTTTTGGCGCTAGAAATTCTACCTTGTACTTGCACAACTTAAGACCAACCAATGATCTCATCACTAAGCTTCAATTTAATTCTTGATTTTGCTTTTATTAAAACTTTATAATAGGTTGCCTCTGCCAATATCAAAACTCCGAGCATGACCATCCCCTTTCATTCGGAGGTATCAGACAAGCAACGCGATGCTCTCCGTATCAGTCTGAACCGTGTCACGCTCAAGGACGTCTTGGAGAACGTTCATGTCACGGAAAGCATCAAACTCCAGGGCAAGCGACAACGCATTATCACCCTCCGGTTCGAGTTCCTACCTCGTAAAGCCTACAAGGACCGATTCTTGACCACTCCCAACAAGATCCTGGCCTACTTTGAGCGGAAATTCGTGTTCAAGGTGTTCATGCCCGTGATGACGGCCATTATCAAGGACAAGAAGATCACGGTCGAGTCTGGCGCCGAAGCGCCCGGTTCCAAGGACAAGAAGAATGATGATGTCGAGCGGAATGTGGATGCCTTGGAGAGAGAAGGTGTGGGCGAAGGACACGCCTCATCGGATGAGGAGGACCTGCCCGATGATGCAGATGCCACCGATGCCCGGAAGAAATCTCGCCAAATGGACGGTGACCATGAAGAGGGCTTGAGTGAGGACGAGGAGCTCATGGTCAAGTCCCTGGCCAATGAGTTGGATGACATCCTCGAGGATGAGGATCCGGATGGTGACTTGGCCTCCAAACCGAATAGCAATAGGTCTTTGCCCACCTTTCCGACCACAATGTAAGTTCAGAAAGCATATGTTTTGGGGAAGAAATAGTGACTCATGTATTCTTGTAGGGATGCTGTGGATGATGGGTTTGAAGACATGGCGGAAGAATCGGATGAGTCCATGATTAAAACCGAGGACTTGGAGGAGCTAAATATGGGCAAGGATGAGGCCATTAAGCGACGCAACTATATTCTCCAACAATCCAAACCCACTGGTAAAGTCTCAAAATATTATTATCCATTATTGATCAATTATCAAAGGAGACTCCCAAAAGAAAGTAATTAAACTAGCAACTCTTTCTCCATTTTTGGGGGTATTATAAATAATCATCATAATCCGAAATTATCTATAAAAAAAATAATCCCATTCTAGAAAGTAAACTCGACCAACGCATTTGTTCCAATCTATCCTAAAACTTGACTTTTTCCTTTCCACATGTTCTCATAGTAAATGTGAATTTTGAAGCTTAATGCGATGAGTTAAAATTAATTCGTTTTGAACCTGGTCTTTTCTAGCTTTTTGGTGTAAGGAACTCTGCCCTCTTTACAATGCTTCATTTTTTGTGAGTCCTGTGCATTTTCCAATGAAATTTTTTGGCAAAGCAAATTGATATGAAGTGCGGGGTCTAAAGCTCTTAAAATGATTAATAATGAGTCTCTATTGATCAGAATAGTTGATTTGTTTTATTATATTTTCTAAGAAGTTGAAATATTAACTACTGGGAATTCAATTAACCTTACAAGAGCAAATTGGCGACATGGTTCAATGGGGCACCCCCCGTGGTTTCGTGAACGCAAATTTTGAAATGCGACAATTCTAAAGTGTACCCAGTCGCATTTCGAAATGTGCATTCACGAAACTATCTGATACTCGTAGTAGGTGCAACTGGGTACAAATCGCATCTCAAAATATGCACTCACGAAACCATGCGGGGGTGCCCCATTGATAAATTAATCTTAAAAAGCCGACTTTTAGTTTTTGTCTGTTTCTTTGAAAACCGTGCAAAAATAACAAGTTTTGATGAGTTGTCACCAAATACTTCAGTTTTCAAATAACTTTTTAATATCTTGTAATATTGCTCGAAAATCCTCAGTTACTTTCGATGAATTGCAATGAAGCTCAATAATTTCAACCATTATCTTTTAGGCTTGGCATCAGTGGTGAATTATTCATACGATACGGAAAAGGAGTTATGGTGTCAGTTAACCTTAGCCTTTGATATCCAACGCAAGTCCATGGACATGTCCAACGTAGTAAAGAAGGCCGCCGAGAAGGCCATCATTCACGAGGTCAAGCACATTTCCAGGGCGTTCCTGGTCAAGAACGACAAGAGTGAACCCTGTTTGACCACGGAGGGCGTGAACATCGAGGCCATGTTTGAACGAGATCATTTGCTGGACCTCAAACGATTGGCTTGCAACAACATCCATGACATGGCCAGGTGAGTTTCGAACTCAAAAGCAAGCGGTTTTTAGTCGGTTGCACTGTTGATTTTCATGATTTTACGATGTTTTGTCGAATCACTTGTTAGAACTCGATTTTTACGTGGAGAAGATACCAAAGAGTCTCAATTTGTAACGAATGGTGAGGGTGTGAACATTAGACCGCGAATAGTCGGTTTTGCGTGGTTCCAAACCAATGAATGTTCAATGGTCGTTTGCCTAAGTAATGTCAAAATAGTTAATCTCAAACTTGTGGATATTTTTACACGATATAATGGATAAAGAGTTACACGTACTTCAAAATTCTGCACATCTGCTAAAAATATGGTCATAATTTTAATAAGTTTTAATCATAAGTTTCAATGCGTCGATCTCCCTTGTTTGCGGACTTCCTTTCCGCCACTGGGAATTGGATCCCCAGCAGTTCAAGACGGAAAACAGTGACAATTTTACTTGAGTTTACATTCCTATAATACTTGAACCAACAATGATTTAGAGTTGGCAGATCTGGCTGGCCCTTGAATATATGGTTGATCAGGAATTTTAGTCAAAAACTTGTCGAAGTCTGACTTAAATCCTGCTACTAGATCAACACCTACATATGCAGTCCCTAAAAATATTTGAGGGCAACAAATTGAACAATTTAAGAGCCCGAGAAAGAAGATAGTTTGACGTCATTGTTACTAGCCTGGATTCTCGAAGGCTTGAAGATGCTCTCAAAAAGCACGTTAAGCCTCTAGGTCAGTGCAATTGACCCTAAAATTGGGTTTAGGGTCCCTTAAACCTAAGTCCTAAAAATGGGTTTATACACATCCTTTGATTATAACATGCATAGCTTGAGTTAAAAAAATTGCCAAAAAGTCAAAATCCCTACAAATATTGCCTTTCTTTATCAAATCGTTTTGGGTGAGATAGAAATCAGCGCTCGATAAACAAGAAGCAGTAGTACGCCAATTTTTTGAAGAACACACTTAAAACACAAATGGCACACAAATCAAAAGAAACGTACCCCCCCAACAAATTGTCAACCAAAAAAAATGAAGAGGCACACCAACATATTTGGCTCCCTACTCTTCTTGTTTGTGAGCACCATTGTTTGAGGGAGAGGATAATAGTGACAAGATATGAATTCATGGTCATCTCAAAAGGGCGCTAAAGGCGATTGAAATGAGCTTTCACATTAATACAAGGACAGTATTCAAATACATTTGGGCATTTCCTGTTTCAATCAATGAACAATACTACTTGAAATTTCAGCTCGTAATGCTCGAGCAGGTCGCAGCAACACATTCATTTCTTCAGAAATGGCTATATCGTTAGCGTGTGAAATGACAACAAAAATAACCTTAAAACGGAAAAATACGTATTATTGATCGATTACGACGCAATTCGTGAAGAGTTGGGGCAATTGCATATTTTCGTTAATGCATGAACCACTGGAGCGTGAACGGGGACGCCCAAGTTCAAAATTAGCAACCTCGATTCAAGACAATGCATTGCATTCTTTTTCACAATTGAAACTGGCCCGACGTCACCAGGGGTATGGTTTTCAAATTTCAGCGCGATTAAATGACTTCATCAAAAGTGATGCACTCTTAAAGCAAAGTGTATGAAAGTCTACTCTGGCAGTGAGGGGAAGCAATAGCAAAGGGCATTAGCAAGCCGGGATCCTACCTACCGCCATGATGGGATTAATGAGATACCGGCCTAGCCGTTCATTGACTACAACATGATTGATATATATCTGACCACTAGAATAACAGGTATGAGCATGAGCAATCACACCAGAGTTGTTCATTTTGAACTTGAGCGTGCCCGTCCATATTCCAGTGGTCTAAGTCAAATTGCTCAAGTTCAAAGTCAGAGTTTCCAAATGCATCCTTATGAAACTTGGTAACATCCCTGAAGCGTTTTTAGCGATGACGACCATATGTGAGAGTGTCTCTAGAAGTAAGAAGAAAAGAAAAGATAAAGCTTTAGATGTCGCTATGACTTTGCAAAGAGAAACCTCTTTTGAGGCTCACCATCTTACTTGCTAGATTTCTGCAACGCCAATCATTAGTGTCCTTATATTCTACTGACAACAATTATATTAAATTCTAATATTAATCTCTTCGTTTCAAAGGTATTACGGGATTGAATCGGCCAATCGCACCATCGTCTCAGAGATCGTGAACGTGTTCAAAGCTTACGGGATTGTGGTCAACCCGCGTCATCTGACCTTGATCGCGGATTACATGACCTTTGATGGGTCCTACAAGCCGTTTAACCGCATCGGAATCGAAAATAACCCGTCGCCCTTGCAACAGATGACCTTCGAAACGGCCATCGGGTTTCTGAGACACGCCACTTTGAGCGGAAAGACGGACACTTTGGATTCGCCCAGTTCGTGCATTGTCGTGGGCAAGCCTTGTTTTGGGGGAACCAGCTCATTCAAATTGGTGCAAAACCTCATGGCCGGGGTCAAAGAGCGGTCGTTTGCAGCCACTTAGTCTGAGATGGGAAATGTCTAGGTTGGAAAATTAAACATGGAACTTGCAACGGGGATTGGTACTACTCATTATTTGGGTAATTGTCTTGCATGAAGTGATAATGTCTTTACAATGTTAAAGAAAAATATCTTTCTATTCACCTTCACTTAGCCCAAAGAAAGGAAAGAATCGGTTTTAAAAAAGGGTTCAGATTGACTCTGTTTGATTTGATCAATTAATTAATTAGGGTTCGGCGGCCTTGCGTCATCAAATGTAAGCTAAATGTAAACAAAGACTGTCATTGGTTGAAGGTGCGGACAACCAAAAATGCACAAGCAATCCGTGTCAAAGTTAAGAGGCGCAGGAGGCGGATATTACAATCTGAACGGAAATTTTCATTTTCAAGGTCAACACTTCAGATGTTCAAGTCAATAATTCATCCAAAAATGTTGCTGCAATATGACTTTTTGGTGGCAGATTCAGAATCAATCACAATTGGAATCTGATCTGCATCATAATCTGCGCAAAAGGGAAAAATCGTTCAGACCAGTGTACCTATAAGTAAATTTCAAAGCAATGTCCTCAGATGTCTTATGTACTGTAGACTTGATGACTGCCAAAATCCTAAAAAAAACTCCAGATTTCCCCTACGATGGATCTCAGAGGACGTCGTAGCTCCTTTCATTTAATCATCAGTTATCAATCAGAAATGAATTGTTAATATTAAAAAAACACACACAAATATTTCACCTAACAAAAGTCGTCTAAAGAATTGGGCAAAAACGAAGTTAGTCAGTCACCTTTCGAAAATGATAAATTTTTAAAGCTGCTGAGCCCCTAAAGGGGGTATGACACGGTATGACTTTCAAAGGTTTAAAAAGATGTAGCCAAAAACCCTCGTTTTTTTCAACAAAAACTATAGTGTTTCTATTTTCTATATACTTGGTTCTAGTTGGCTCAAAGATAACTTAAACTAATACTATCAAAAAGAAAGTAAAAGGTAATAAAGACTGAACACCAACTCCAAAGACAAAATTTATTCTGTCGCAAAGACCCAGTGGTAAGTATTGTTAATGAAACATAACTTTGTTGCTAGATAACCAAACTTTTTTTGCGTTTTTACGATTTTGGTAGTTGCAGATTTGGCCTAAAGATATGACACTCTATGTCAAAGTAACAAATGCTACCACATTACAGCAAACTGGATTATGCTTTAGCATATTAAAAGCACATGACACCTTCATCATTCTAAGGATCAAAAATAAAATTCACTTTTCCACTAATCTGCAAAAGAAGCAGTTATTGAGATTTTGAGAAAAAATGCACTAAAGTTAGCACTTGTTAGCAAATCAAACTTGACATTTGTTGATTTTTTTCCTTCGATTTACAAATGGCTTAAAATGCTCGGGGTGCAAGTATTTACAAACTAAACATACAACAATACAACCCTTCATGAACAAGTACGATGATCAAAAATGTATTGTAAACACATTTTGCTTAGAATGGTCTGCTTCCTTTGATAGTGACCTACTGTGAAAGAAATGATCTACAGAAAGTCACGTTTACCCGTCAAATAATCTAATTTAGGTACAGAAAATGGCATACCATGTAACCAATAGTTCAAGATCAAACAATGTCAAAGCTGAATTGCATTGTCCGTTTCTTTCTAACAATAGTTGATCTAGAGAAAAACGTATCAGATAGCAGTATCAGCTTCCTAAGGCATATAGTACATAACAATCTCGTTCTGCCTCCCAGTGCCGGCGTTTGTTATTGTTTATATTTTGAGGAGGCCAGAGTAACATCTGCTGAAGAGTAAGTATACAGTAATGTAAGGGCGCTATGACTAAACTTGCATTAGTTTTTACTATTGCTCGGGCAAAAGTCATACTCATTCGAGTCCATGGATTTTTTGCTTTTGACCAGACTTGAGTCCAGCAAAAGACTCGAGTCCAGCAGAGGACTTGCATGTATGTATGTTTGTATGTACATATATTTCAGGACCATTCGTAGTTGTAACAACTTGAAGGAAATAGCCCTATGATCGCCATAGGCCAGGCTTGTTTTCGTGTCGTCTTGGAATGGCGTGCTTATTGGTCAATTCGCTATGAGCTGAAAGAAGTCGCAACCAACCAGTTCGTTCCTTGTTTATAGGAATAGCAATTTTTCACAATGCATTCTGATGAGTATGTGCAAATAATCAGATCCATAACATATCCGCTCCATTGTTTTATTGTGTTCTCTATCGAAAGCACTTGCTTGGTTTCTTAAATAAAATCGCTGCACGTTTTTGGAAAAGAAAACGGTGGTAGTTTCTGTTGCCAAGAAGTGTGCGGTTTAGCCTGATTGAAGTAAATGGTTCCTCCTCTCATTATTTTGCAAGGAAACTGGGAAACAACCAAAGGAAGTCTGTCCTTCAGTTTAGTCTTACGAGATCCGCGATTTTTAATATATAAAGACTTAATTAAAAATATTGCTCATGTGTGCTGATCTACGTGCATTAACTATCCATCGTACCACTTTCTTCAGCAGAGGAAGAGGTCTCTTGACGGCGCAACTTTGGCCAAAAACTCCAATCCTTAACCCAATCGACTTTTGACCAGGGAGTCAAACAGAAGTTTCCGCAAATTTCGCGGTAAATTGCTTTTTGCCATAAAGCACGTATATAGGGTTCGCCTTACGCTAGCCCCTGCAAATTTGACATGTTGCTTAATTTTAACCACATCAACTGCTAATCTAAATGGCTGGATCGAATTCCTAAGACCAAATGATATTATTGTTGTCTTGTTAAAATTCATTGCAAGTCGGTTTGCTTTAAAACATTTATCCATCCACAAACTGCAATCCGATTCTGCCATGAAAATTCAGAAAAGCTAGGGTCAAAGAGCGCAGCAATTAGGACTACTTTTTTCAAGAAATAAGAAACGATAGAGGTGACAGCTTGTGGCTGAAATGTGTACTACCTCAGTCATCAAAACTAAAGATGGTTAATATAGAAAGATCAGCAAACGTCAGCTGATTCTTTTTCTCTCTGATTAGACGATTTTTCTCTACGTAGGCGAGGTAATCCTGCTACCTGGCGGCCATAATTGACCTCAAAGTCAGCTGTTTGTTATGATTTGGTTTTGGGTGGGCAGATTTTGAAGCTCACAACCGTCAGAACGGACATTGTCCCTCGTTTTCAAGACATTTCAGCGGCATCAAACTTGTTGTAGTCAACATACCGTGATGTTTTAAAACATTGATTGTCCGGAAGAGCATAGGACCGCCAAAACGGACATTTCTCTTCGTTTTCAAGATACTTCAGCGACATCCACAGTTTTACTGCTATCAAAAGGAAGGTTTTCATCTCACACACTCGTTTGTGGAGTGAATGAGACACATGAGGACGGAAATCTTTATGTTTTGAAGAACATGCCGTGATGCAAAGACATTGATCTGCCAGATTGGCATATCTAAAGCAATGGAATCGACCCTCAACCAAATCGGAAAGTGGACGACAGTCAATCCCATAGTTAGGCAACACATCCAAAACCAACAGGGCCATTGGGGCCGTTGGGGCCGTCACCCGCTCTTTGAAGCAAGGGACTACAATAAAGGCAAAATGCAGGCAAAACAATTGATTCGACCTTCGCTCTATTGCCAATCCAAGTAGATCTCATGAAGAGTGAGTGGCCCAAAAATAGTGGACGGGAAGAAAGAAGAACTGATATCCAATGCTCTTTCCAGCCAAATCTCTGGACAGCCTGAGAGCATGGCGTTAATACGGACGTGATTGGGAAGAAGCGGCCAGAGAAGCCTTTGAACCTTCGATTCCTTGAGCCCCAATGACTGGGTTATGCGGCAAATGTTGGATTATACCACGAACTTCTAGAGATGTCAACTGCAAACAAAAGCAAACATTTATTATCTCCTAAATCGTTCACTTTTTTCCAAATAAGCTTGACATACGACCACAAAATCTTGCTGAAGAGATGATCTTGGCCAAATTTGAGCCCAAAACCATGCCTTGGGAACTCAAGAAACATGCACTGAAAAAAAGTTTGAATTTTCCGCCTGAAACGAACCACTTAAAAGTGAATGATATAAAGTGACCTGCCTGTAATTGAAGAGATCTCTACGTTTCTTATGTTACTAGTTTGATTCGGAAAGTGGCTCGGAGTTGCTACGACCAAGAGCAGGCCGATTTGGCGGGAAGCTCGTTGACATTCCATATTTCAAGTTCATTGTGCCATAGTTGGCAAACTCATCAGATGGACATGAATCTGTAATAAGGAAAGCCTCAAAATTGAATTTCGCTCTTTTTAGTGTGAAAAGAGTGTTATCATTTGGATTAGATACACATGATTCATTTCAAAAGAGTGTCAGTGTCATGGCCAATTCGACTTAGAAAAATGAGATTTCTTTTTTTTATAGCCAAGCACACTCAAGGTTGACTGATTACCATTGAACGAGATGGTTATTGGATACAAAAGACGATCCCTAAATTGGAAAAAAATATACCTAATCAGGTATTCCATTTTTTTCCTCTGCTGGAATCATTTTTCCGGTTTTACTTTCGATCCATATGACTAAAGCACATTTCTCATCCAAATGGCGGTTTTTGTGAGCTTTGACTTTCTTTATCTTGAATGATAACTCGTTAATTTGAAAGATATCTGGTTGAGCGCTTTTATCCTCAAGCTTCTTCATTTTGATTTTGACCTTGTTCACTATCATTGGCGCCAATCACTCTTCACGGGATCTATCCGAAAGGTCAAATCAGAACAAAGATCAAAACGTAGGTGAGTGCCTGTGAAGAGCCATGCAGTTTGTTGAATGGTGCTTTTTGGTAGCCGCTGGCTTGGAGAGCCACAGTTGATTCAAAAGGCAGGTGACGGCCCCGAGAGCCCCGGTGATGATGAAGTGTTGCCTTACAATTGAATTGACTGTCATCCGCCTTTCGTTTTTGTGGAGGGTCAATTCCATAGTGTTGGATATGCTCTTCTGGAGAATCAATGTCTTAGCATCGCGGTATGTTCGACATCACCTGATGTTATCCATCCTCTCGGGTCTCATTCACTCCATGAACAAGTTTGGCATCAAGTGAGTTTTTTGAAAAAGCTGCCATACTTTGTAGATGGAAAACGCCCTTTCAATAGAAGTACAACTAGTTTGATGACGCCGAAATGTCTTGAAAACGAGGCACAAGGTCCGTTCTGACGGTTGTGGGCTTCAAAATCTGCCCACCCAAAACCAAATCATAACAAACAGCTGACTTTGAGGTCAATTATGGCCGCCAGGTAGCAGGATTACCTCGCCTACGTCTTGGGTCCCTTATTCTTATTCCTCAAGGGTTTTCAAGGGCTACCGTTATGTAAAGTTCTACACAAAATGCACCATCACTTGTCGAGTTGAGGTAAAATTGAGAACCCAGCTAAAAGATTCCTGCGTGAGAACTCTTTTGATTTTGACATTTCAAATCTATCTTAACAGGGTTTCCAATTTTACACAACATTTTTCCTGACCTTTTTGAGTCATTACCCATTTTGAAAAATTATGAAGAATTTAATGTATTTTGCATTAATGAGCGCTTGGCATACAAATGGTTTCAATCTTGTCAACTCAACAATTAATCTTGCTGTTTGTTTAGGAGACAGCAGCCCTGGAAAACCCTCAACAATAAGGGACCCAAGAGAAAAATCGTCTAATCAGAGAGAAGGAGATCAGCTGACCTTTGCTGATCTTTCTATATTAAGCATCTTTAGTACAGAGTTAGCATTTTGTAGAGACTACAGTTACTTTAGTCTCTAGCATAGTGATATTAGCTGCTATTTTTGTGGCTTACCGCTTCACCGCTTAACCTCTTCCAAGAACCAATTAAATTCTGCGTCGACCGAAATTCTCAACTCAAATTGGTTGAGGCATGAGGCAAAGCGGTCAAGCAGTCAGTCAAGGGAATAAGCCACGTAAATATCTGCTATTATCTCTAGCGCTCTACGTAGACTTCAACATGGGATAAAGCCAACCACATGTTTGAAAAGCTTTACCAACTTTCAACTGGATATGCTCATTGAACTTTCCATCATTTTGGAGGATTACACCTAAATCCTTTATGGATGAGACCTGCTGAATGCCATTACCTTCATCATCTAACATTGAATTGTCTAATGGCATCAAACCAAAGGTCATTGAGTGTAATTTCATTACATTGAGTGCCATGTTACTGGCAGCAACCCAAGAGTAGGCAGAGATACAACAAACATTACTACTACAAAGATTCTGAAGTGGAGTAATGAAGATGATGAAGAGGATAGGACCCATAGTGGAGCCCTGAGGAATATCCAACATGGGATCCCTCAACGTTAACCAATTGCTTCCTACCATAAATGAAACCTCTTAACCAATCAAGAACCTTGCCTTGGATCCCAATCTAATGGGGCCTGTCAAATAAAAGACCATGATATACCTTGGCTAATTTGAGATAAACTGCATCAACTGATTCATGGTTCTCTAGTCCCTCAACAACCTGCTCTATATGTTCAATCAGTTGGGTAACTGTGCTAAAATGTGCTCAGAACCCATGCTGGCTAGGAGGAAGGACTTCATGAATATCAAGAAATTCAACAAGATTGATCTTCATGATCTGCTCAAAAACACCTTCGCAATATTTGAAGTGAGAGAAATTGGCCTATAGTTACTGGGAGGCGACTTGTCTCCCACTTTGAAAATTGGAACAACATGAGCTAGCTTCAGAGAAGAGGGAAACTTGCCCTGATCCAAGATGTAACGCATCAAGTACAAGAAAACAGGAGCAAGAACCAGTGAGCATCTCATCAGATTAGTTGTGAACATCGTACTGATGTGATCAGTTTGCCTGCGACTCAAACTTTCACAACAGTACTGCCAAGTGTGATCCAAGCTAGATTTTTTTAGTTCAGAAAATGTACGTTCCTTTGACATCAAAAACTGTTGTATCAAACTTGGCAGTACTGGTTTGAAAGTTTGAGGAGCAGGGAGATTGATTACATCAGTAGAACATTGATCTTTACTTGGAACGGCCTGCCTTTTCCGGTGTGTTAGATTTTAATTTTGGATGAGGAAACATTTGGTTTTGCTTTGGTCCATTTGTAAAGTGGTAAGAGTTCTTTGCTTCCATCAGTAATTACAACTAGTTCAAGGACTTCTGGGTGGGCTACTAAGTCTATCAATATCAAGCGCTTTTCTCCACCGACTATGTCGTCACCCTGATGGTGCCCCAATGTTTTGATTGAGGTAAATCTCGGTCATCCAAGCTAAAATTCATGTGAGTGCTCTAGGTGTTGTAGGTTGGCACCATGGCCTCACCTTCGTCGTCCGATTCGTCCTTGTCGTCCTCGGCCCCGCCCTCGCCTTTGCGCTCCACCCCAAGCGGGGGTCCGCCCCTTAAGCGTTCATTGTCGCCCGCTGGGCCGGGCCGGCCCAAAAAGGAGAAGTTGTCGTCGCCGCCGCCAGCCTCGGTCCAGGATTCTCAGCCGGAAGAAGGTCAAATTGTGAGTGAGGATGATGATGATGATCAGGCTGAACCAGAGACTGAAGACGACGAATTGCGCGAGCTCAAACCCTCCTTACCGCCTCGAGGCTCGCCCACGGGCTCAGCCCCGGATTCTCCCCCAGGTGAGGAAATATTGCATTTCGGCCGAACGCGACATGTTCTCCGATTTTAGTATTTCATAGGCACGGTCGTTCCTAGATCCGATTAAGCTTCCACATCTTGATAGGTTGACAAGGAACATTTTTGGGGCAAAAAGTTTTTAGTACTAGCCCGGACAAGAGAACTTATGCGCCCCAAAAGTAGTCCAAATTTGATGTAATGAATTGGGTGGTTACTCAGATACATGGGATTAAATGCTTCTATTTCACCGATTGCAGCTCCCAAATGCCCCCTTTACATCTGATCACAAATGCTCAGATCAATTTTTAACGTCACAAACGTAAACTCTGTCTTCCATTTTATCACAATAGAGAAGTGTAAAGCTTTGGGATTTCATACTAGTGCTCCCTCTGGTTCTACCATGAAGAAAGAGTCACCACACTTCTTACTGATGACAAAATATTTGCACCAAATATTCTTTTTTGTATTCCTGCGAATTTTTGTCACTTGCCATGTAATGTCATCTTAATCAAATGAATATTGGACTGAAATGGTTTAAAATAATTGTTGGCCAATTTCCCTAGATGGTGAACAATTTTGTCAATGAAAATCTGGAAGCACTGGATGTGCTAAAATCATGGTAGTTCTTGCCGCGATTGTGGCGCAGCCTGAATAGCTCACACAGCTGAAATCCAATCCGGTACTTTACACGTCTCAAAAGCTACCCTTGTCACTAGTCATCAATAGAGATCGGATTTGAAAGTGATTTGCACTTTGAGCAGAAATTGGTTTTCCTCACTGTGGATGGTCTATCGAACTATCGAAAGAAGGACACCGCTTTCAAAAAAAACCTCTCGAATTGCAGCCTTTTGGGCTTTTTCTTAGAAAGTATACATATGGACTTGAACATGTTCTCAAGATCATGCATTTTAAGAAAGTTCTTAAGCATTTTGAGCAATGTTCAGATCATGCATAAAAAGAAACACTAATCTTTTAATTTTTCAACATTAATAATTAGTATTATTTTGTTTGGCCCTTTTTGTTCAGATAAAGCATAGGCATTTCCGAGCCAAACGGATGGAAACCATTTATTCCCGTACAACTCTAGTCGTTCATATCCCAATATCTATACAAGTGCTAACTTAGTGTGCTCTTTTTTCCGTTCAACAGGTTTTGAGATGATTTTTAGCAATTAATTTTATGGCCCGAGTTCGATCAGATTTAAAAAAAAAAATCTCAAAATTGTTCGTTATAATTTTGTCAGGTGGAAAAAATGCCACTTGAAGAGTCATCATTATACGCCATGAAAACAACGGAAAGCACGCCCAAATGAAGGATCTTGAAGTGACAAGCTAGCTTTCTTTTAGACACAAAACCCGATGATCTCGTGTTACCCGCGAGTGGACCCTCATCACAAACTCAGTCGGAAGACCAAGACCCACCCAACAAGGAACGCCCGAGTCCAACGCCCAAGGAAGAATCCGATAAAGGGAACCACCATATTAGTCACCCCGAATCCACCCCGGAACCAGAGAAGGTGAAGAAAACAAAAGAGGAACTAGAAGAAGAGGAACGCGAGAAGATGCAGTAAGTAAGGTTTAACGTTGCTTTGTTTGTTGTTTATTGTTTGTGTTATGATTGTTTATTACGGCGTCAGATGGCAGCTCTCTCGCTCTCTCTTATTAGATCTTCTATCTAATGAGGGATAAAAAGATATTCCCACTCCGTCATCACAGCCAACATTAATTATAATCTGACCTTCGGAAATGATGCAAGGATCCCCCTTTAAGTTGTTGAAGGAGCAATTCATGCTGTGATTTAAATACCGCTAGGTATGTTTAGCTCGGATAAATAGGAAACGAACCATATGGGTAGTATAATTGAAAAAGAACGTTGTACCAAAACAGATTGTTCTGTTGAAGTGTCGGTGGTGATGCCTGTTTTTTTTTGTTTTAGAGTTTTAGTATCGAATTTTACGGAAGAGCAATTAGACCGTTACGAGATGTACCGACGAGCAGCCTTCCCCAAGGCCGCAATCAAACGAATCATGCAAACAATCACGGGTAGGTCAATGCGTTCTCTAACTCTTAAAGACGAATGATGTCTTTGTAAATAATAATTATAGTTCCTATTATCTATCAAACTATAGATTTTTTTTAAAATTCAATTGCCTTCTCTAAAACGATCCAGATTAATTTTTTTTAGGCAATTCCATCGGCCAGAATGTGGTGATTTCAATGGCCGGCATTACCAAAGTGTTTGTAGGTGAGGTGATTGAAGAGGCCCTGGATTACATGGAGAGCCTGGGCGAGCAAGGGCCTCTCAAGCCCAAGCATTTGCGAGAAGCCGTTCGCCGCATGCGGGTGGAAGATAAGTTACCCTTGGGCGAGAAGAAGAAATCGGTGAACATGTCCGCTTAATGGAAAGCGGTTTCAGATTGTCACACTTGACAGAAATTCGATTGCTCAGCATGGGATGTTTCTCTATGTGCCGCGGCGAGATTTAATTTGCAAATGGAAAGAAACAAAAAGATAGATATTTGATGGATCATAGAGTGGTAGTAGTGATAGTAGTAGTAGTTGTAGTAGTAGCAGTAGTTGTTGTTGTAGGAGCAGAAGGAAAAAGCAATGGTGATTGTAGAATTGGGGTGTGGACCAGAGAGTTCAATCCGGAAGAAGACATTGCTACTCCATAACACCATCAGGGCCTTCTTTGGAGGGGGAGAATAGTCCCCCAGGCCCGAGGAGAACGAAAATTTAGTTCGCCCAAATCCTGATTCTCTAAGCTAAATACACGTAGGTCTTTCTGTCCGTTTCTGACCTCTTTAGATATTCCCGCTCAATCAGCCCCTCGATCCGCTTCTTGATGACCACGGGCGAGGGCTGGAAGCGTTTGTTCAACTGCTCAACCACTTCGGACACCAACTGGTTGTGGTTGAGCTGTTTCCGACTCTTCATGATGCGGACGATGCAAGCCTCGATCTCGTGCTTGCGATCCTCGTCGACTTTCTTCTTGGTCTCACTTCGCTCGGGCTCTGATTCGCCTTGCCGCGCACTTGCCTGTTGGATCTTGACCCGATGGAACTGTGAGCTGAAGGAATCGTTGACAGTGAACACGTGTGAGCCCTCGATCTCTTTCGACTTGGGCGATTTCAGCAGGATTCTCTGTGAAGCCTTGCCGATGGCGAGTGGTTGGAGCGCTCGTGTCAGGTCTCTGTCGGGGATGGACGTCTCTTCCTTGAGCTCGTCGTAGGTGTAGCTATCACGTCTGTTGAAGAGGAAGAGGACGCACATCTGGTAGGTGTTGACGCACAGGATGTGCTTGCGTGGGTTGACCGGCGTGGGCATCTTGGGCGTGGCGCCTGTGGCGGATGAGGCTCCATCTCTGCCTTCGCCGTCCTCTTTCTTGGCGCCGAAGAAGAGCGCATTCAAGTCGGCGGTGCCTGCGCTTGGCTGGAGAGTGAGGATGCGTCCACTGTGTTTGCCCAGGTAGAAGTTCTTGAACACGTCGAAGGCGTGCGCGGGCTCGCGAGGAAGACTGATGGGCGGTGGCGCATTCTGACCGGGCCAGTAGCCTGTGGTGAGTACGCGGACAGTGAGGTCAACGCCATGCAGGTTCTTGTTTGTGTCGGCCAAGAAGTTCTTGAACGCGTCATTGACATTGTTGGAGAGGGTCATGTCTTTGAACATGCCTTCGAGTTTGGAGGTGAACTGACAGCCGCACTCGGACTTGAGCTTGCTGATCATCATCTTCTCCGAGTCATCCGAGGCAGATTTCTGATTCAGCAGTCGTCGGGCCAAGTGCCGCTTGTAGTACTCCTCAAAGGCATCCTTCTCCTGGAGGAATCGGAACAGGATCATGGACTTGTCCAAGACCATCTCGACTTCCGCGTCCGTGAGTCCCTTCACACCCTTCTTGAGTTTGTCGTCAATGAACAGCGAGAGATACTCCGGCGAGCGCTTGTTCAAATTGAGGAAATGCTCGAAATCTCCCGAGATGATCTGTTTGAAGAACTTGTCACTGGCAAACGACACGGCCAAGAACCGATCGTACCGGTCCTTCAAGTCCAAAAGGTTCTGAATGTAGATAATAGCATTGGAGGCCTGTCCATCCTCGGCCACCAGGTCCTTGCCCACACCCCGTAGGTGCTCACTCACGCAATCCGCCATGGTCTTGTGTCCATCCGCCACGCGACGAAACAGATTGTACATGCACGCCAGGTCCTCGGTCTTCTGGTTGATCAACATGTGCACCACGCCCGAGTTCTCCATGTCCACGATGGTCTTCATGTGTCGCTTGATGAGCTCCTCTTCGACCACCTCGACAATGCGGGGCTCGGTGGACTCGTCTAGGTAGTGCGTGGCGCGCTCGGCCTCCTCGTTGATGCGCTGCTCCACCTTGTGGATGTACACGGAGGCGCTGTTCTCGGCGAGGAAGTTCTGCGACTCGATCTTGTAGAAGTGCGCGGACTGCTTCAGGAAATGGTTCTCAAAGTCCTCCTCGTACACGCGCCGGGTCTCGATCCCGAGCATCATGAGCATCTGACAAGCGTTCTTCACGGCCAGACGATCGGTCTTCTCGCCTCGACGCTCTTTCATTATCATGTCCAGGAGGGTGTGGCGTAGGTGGTTGCCGATCCCACCGTATCTGAAACCCAAGAACACGAATGAAGTCGGCTTTTTTTTTACTATGATTATTGATCAACATAGATCTTTGGGATTATGGAGATTATTGACCTAGAGCACACGACGGATGGTGGCTAGGTGGCCTGCCTGGGTTGAAAGGTTCAGCTTGAACGAAAACCAACCCTCTGGCTGGCTGGGCACTCCTCTTCGGGGTCCAGTTACTAGGGTGAGCCAAAAGGCGGAAAGCTAGGGCCAGAAGCTAGTAGTATGTATCCCGTCAATTCGAATTGAAAGGGTGTAAGCGGGTTCCGACTAGCTCGCCTAAACTCGAGGGGGAATTCACCATGCCCAAGTACATATGTATTGGGGACACTGACACTGGGGCTCAGCCATTGAGCAGACCCGGTCAACTGGAGCAACCCCCCTGGGGTCAATACTCACCGCACGACTTGGTCGCGAAACAGACTCAACCCGAGGTTGTAGACGTTCTCGCAGTTGTTCTGTTGGACGTAGACCCGGTCCATGTACATGAGGATGTCCCGGATCATGACCATGGAGGTCTGGTGGTCGTTCCAGGCGCCATTCAGCGTCTGCAAGAAGTGATTGTTGAGCGCGCCCAACACGTCCGAGCGCACCTTGCTCTCCAAATGGGCCGTGACCACCTCCTTCAAGCCCGTGTAGAGGCGTTCCCCGTGCTTGTGCAACACCATGGTGTAGGCGTTCCGGTAGAGCTCCTCGAAGCTCAATCCCGAGTTGTTCTTGCGCTGGATCTCCTGGATGGCCTCCTTGAGCAGATTCCAGATGTTCTCCACGTACTTCTCGTCCATGGTCATGGGGAACGAGCGGATCCGCATCTTGCCCTCCTTCTTCGGGTACGCGCTCTTCATCCTCCTTCCAGGCTTCCACTCGACAAGCACGCCAACAAACACGCTCACTCACTCAGATTGAGACCGATCAAGAATCACACCAAAGCGTGCCGGGAGTCCACGAGTCGAGTCGGGACCGGCGCCCAGCCAGCGGGCGGGGAGCGGCGATGGGCGGAACCGTGAGGGGCGGGTCGGCCGGAGCGATGGGGGCCGCACAAATCAGGCGAGGGTTACCGAGCCGAACGGAGACTGACTGACGATTGACGGACAACGATATCTTCAGGGAGGCGCAGGAAGCCCGAGCGCTTGAGAGTCAGATTAGCGACAATTTTGGGTCAGATGGATGGGTCGAGGGTCGATAAACGTTAGTCTCCACCGATTAGTTGGCGGTGCTACTTTTTTAAACTTAACGTAACCTTATCAAACCTAACCTTACCTAAGCCAACCGATAAAACGATATTAATAGTCCTTAAACTCTCTCTCCAAACCGTTCTTACAATTTGTCACAAATTTAAAAATGAGCACCGCCAACTAATCGGTGGAAAATAACGTATACCGTCGAGGGACAGAGGAGGAATTGCCTGATAGGCCCGGAGTTAGTGGGTGGGTTGGGGCATTATCATTGGGGTGGATGGCATGCCACTAGTTCTATGGTGCTGGACCATTAATTACCTTATATTAGGCATGCCCAAGTGGGGACCAGTTTGTCTCCGCCATAGACACCTTTAAGCTACAGCTGACGACTGATGACGTCATGTTAAAAAGGAATAGTAAAGAAATCTCCTGGGTGGTCACTTTTCCAGCGCTACTAAGACAATTGAACACATTTAGCATGCATTCCTCCAAAATTTCAGTGAACATTGTCGCCTAAGCCAGTGAGTCATTACTGTTTAGTGGTTTTTTGGAGTGATCCTTGATGGAATTCATGGATTGAAGTTGTTCTGCCATCACACTCAAGACGTTCATCACGTTCAAGAGTTCTGGAAGGATGGATGAATTGCATCCACAGGAGTCTCTTACAATCAGTTGACTCAAGCAATGCTTTGTGGATCTCTCCACCTTTGTCCAGCTCCCATCCAAATGTCATCAATGACGGGAGCTGAAACAGGATCTGTTCAATCTGACCCACCCAATCTTGTGCATTAATCAAGGTTTTCTTCACTTATCACTACCCAACTGTTTATGTACTGGCTGTGATTCTCCTCTTCACTTTTTGCATGTAGGCTGAACTCAAAGTATGGAACCCTCCTAACAGGGGATATTGGCCGTATAGAGAAGGTGCAAAGAAGAATTGCACAGTGGCACAATTCTTATCCAGATAGATTATCTTCACTCTCTTCAAACATTAGAGGAGAGATGTATGTTCTTGGACTTCACTCTTATGTTGAAGGTGTGCTTGATACTGTTAACAATATCACTTCTTTGGGATCACCTATCTTTGCGATCACTTTTCTTAGCGATCACTTTTCTTAGCTCGTGAAGGATCAGATTGGATGAAGACCCGCAAATTAGAAAATGAGTCCTTTTTGGAACTATATGTCAAATCTTTTACACATTACCATTCATTTTTATGCGTTCTGCATGTATATGGAACACTTGCCCCTGAAACATTCTTGAACAGTGAGTGTGTTCAAAAAACTTTTTTCCTAGCATGGTTCCAAATTATTGGTCAATTATTAAATCCCTTCTGTTGTCATCAATTTGATGTTTGTGTAGTTCACACAGTAAACAAGTCTAGTCATATTTAGTGTGATATCTCATTCTAGTCAGGTATTTTATTGTTCTCACCATTTAATTCAAATTTTCTGACATGGATTTCTGCCTGCACGTGCTCATCTACTTATATTCATGTGGAAAGGTGCATTTAACAAATTCAGCATTTCAAAATTCTTGACTTCATCCTGCAAAACCTTTTGTACCATAATGACATGACAGTTCAGCTTACTCAATTATTGATATAAAATAAAAGATTTGAGTCTGATTAATAATGGTTGACAATAAGTATTAACCCAAGATTCCAATCAAGATGGAGGACAACTGTCCTAAGAATCTCCATTGATTTGATTATGTTGTTGTATTAGGAAATGAGATATGGCAAGTGACCACCCAAGGACGAATCAAGATGGAGGTTTCATGACCATCTTTCTCAAACGGTTGAGTTTGACATCAGGTTAAAGGTCCCTTTACTCTATTTCATCCAATTTGATGCTGGAGTGGACATACAACCAACAATATTTTACATAACTTTGTATGCGACTTTGTAACTAAATTACCATTGAAACGCAATGTATCTAAGCCAGTCTGAAACTAGGTTACTCCATCCAGTTAATCTATTTAGTTCAGTCGCCAGCTCAGACCAGAGAAACTGGCAACGCTGGGTCCTGGGGTCTGACTTTCAGGGGGATAGGGAAATATAAAAGAACCAAATCCCAATCATCGGCTGTGGTCCAGACGCTCAGATGGGCCAGGACGATGAGCCGTGGATCAGCGTGGACTTGATGATACGGAATGGAGTACAACCCTGCGGGCGTTTTTCTGCGCCGCACTTAGCACCCTTATGGGTATGATACGAGGCCAGGGGGAAGGTTGCCGTCACCTTGTCCACTTATCAAAGAAAAATTCGGGTCTGGGGTCGGCCCAAAAATAGCTCCAAGGTGACCGGACAGAGTTTGAGCCGGGCCTGGCATTCTCGGGCTAACCTCAATGCTCCATCAAGGGGGCCGGTCTGTGATTGATCACATTGCTGTAATAAATTTGATATAAACCGCATCCCCACCCCATCTGATGGCCAAGCCCATCTCACTCCATGGAAGGAGGGGCACCCCCTTTTTTACCGCTAGGCCTAAGCCTTCATAGGTTCATCACCCTAATCAGCTGCGCTCGTCCCTAGGCCTGGGGTCTGGCCTAGCTCGCCTCGGGTCTTATTATCAGGGCTCGAATTTACTCGCTTATCTAGTCCAAATCGGCATTCTTTTCCTGCTGAAAACTAATATCCGGCCCCGGCTCGTCATAAAAAAATACCCATCGTCAATGGTTGACTCT
Organism: Tigriopus californicus; assembly: GCF_007210705.1. Classification (NCBI taxonomy): domain Eukaryota; kingdom Metazoa; phylum Arthropoda; class Copepoda; order Harpacticoida; family Harpacticidae; genus Tigriopus; species Tigriopus californicus. The sequence goes on from NC_081442.1 coordinate 12,748,803, forward strand.
ACATAGATTAAATGTTGGGCCATGACTAAGATCCAGCACCATATTTTAGGAATGTATAAAAATGAGTGGACCCTAGTTTCCATGCGGTCTGGAATCTGAGGATCTGAGGATTGAGGCTCGAGAGAAATGAGGATGCAAGTCCTGGGATGCGTGTGTGCATGAAGGGGGGTCGAAAGACACACAGACAGAGCGACAGGGGAGGTGATTTGCCCGTTGTATTCTGCCCGGACTGGCCGTGCCGTGATTGATCCACCCGTAGCCGTGCCTGGCTAAGTCCGCCGCGTGTCTCAGGCGTGTCTCAGGCGTGTCTCAGGCGTGTCTCAGACGGGCCATTGATTGGTCTCTTGGTTGCATTCTCCGGCTGGCCATCTCCTCAGCGATTGAAGGATTGAAGAGGGGCCGGATTGTCGGGGCTATTCGAGCATTGCAGGACTGATCAGGGGGTGTGGCGGGGCGGATTCAGGCCATTGGGCGGGCCACGGGCTAGATTGGCAGCCAGTGACCTGTGATTGGGCAGTATGCCTTCGCCGCATTCGGCCAATACGGCCACGGGCTCGTCGTTACCGCCCAAAGAGAACGCCCAATTCAAGCGCATCCTGGTAAGTGGCTCACGGCTAGGGCGGTGCCAAGGGGTGGGACCAGCCGCGGCAGGAATACAAGCAGATAGAGATGGATGAATGAATCAATGGCGTCCACTGATTCTTTCGGGTCTCGTCTGCTATGATAAGCGTGGTCATAAGGCCTCAGGTTTGCCCTAGGGAGTTTCTGGACTCTCTGGAGTATACCATAAGAGTCCTTTTCATTCGCCTGTGCCTTCTCGCCTGGCGGACCGGACAAATACACGTTGATATGACGAGAATGCGCCCTAACATGTCTGATTTGAGCCAGGTATAGTTGGCTGAACAACTTATGGTTGATATATTCTAACACCATGAATAGACCACTAACTCCTCTGAGAGACCTTTCAAGTCCTAACCCAGTAAAATTATCAACACGCTTGACCTCTAAATTGAAAAAAAAACACGGGAGCTAAATAGTGTATTTTTGGAGTATACCAGCGACTTTTTGTGCCCGTCTTTTTCCATTAAATGGTCCTAAAAACTAAATTCAAGTCTAGAGATAGTCATGTTTAATAGGTCGTTTATCAAAAACTTGAGAAGCTGTGCTTTTTGTAGCTCTATTTTGCTAGAAATGATGATTGCAATCGTGTCAGTCATGCAGTATACAACCTCTATTAAATAATTATTTACATGGCATAATTGTTCGAAGTCTTACCCATAGAGGATTGGAAAGGTCTCCCAGATGAGTGTTAGGGTTATTCATTGTATCACAATATTTCAGCAATACTTCTTTCATCTAATAATCCCATGATGAAATCTGGCATCTTAAAGCGTGATCTGTCGTTTTTACGGTTATTTGTCCGCACCAAGACGAAGCAGAGGGCGCTGTCTCCCTCAATGAAAAGGACTATAGAACACGATTCGGCCCTCATAACCATAGAGGGGTTCCTCACTCAAAATTCCCCAAAGGAATGCCCAAACCTGACTAGCAGCAATTCTAGAGCATATTGCGCTTGGTTTCACTCTACACAGTGACTAGCTGTTCCTTTCCCTTTGGGTCCCAGACATTGGATGCTTGGCCGTCAACCCAGGGAAAGCGATAACTTCTCGCTCCAACATCTGGTCAGGACCACTCCAGATGTGGACTTGGGCCCCAAATCTGGCTGAGGGTACTCACCAGCCAAAGGGTTCCAACTTAGGCAGTAATCACTCCATAACAATTGAATTTTCGACCTGCTTTGGCTCCGCTCCATGAGTTGGGACAACACCTCTTTGAAACGAGTCACTTCACAATGAAATTATTTCACACTCTCTGGCCTTAATTGAAGGGGGTCTAGTGTTCTCATTTTCTTACTTTGCTTCGAAAAATGGCTTAGCGTTGCTCAAACCCAGATCCGGCCGATTTGGATGCGAGCCCGTTCACCGTCCATATTTCCAGAAACTCTTGCATCTTTTAAAGAACCGACATTTCCGGACCATTATCTCAGGCTAACCACGTGGCCACCGATGTGGCTCATGGACTAAGTAGTTTGGAATCTAATAGGTCCATTTCAGACCAGGCACATGCCACCTCTAAGGCCAAAATGGGCCCAAAAACCAAATAACCCACCAGATATGGCACTTCACGGTAAATCGCAGCATATCCTAGCGATGTTCTCTGAGTGATTGTTAGTTATTAATGGTTGAATGTGAGCCACAATAACTCAAGTCAGGGCCAAGGAATGTGTCCTGTTCGATTGACAATGTTGCTCGGAACCAAATCTTTGAGAGGCTTTTAATCCCACCCACCAGTAGAACAGAGGAGATTTCAGCTCTCAATTCATGTCAATGTACCCAGATGCAACACCTCAAACACATTCAATGTCACTCAGAGCCATAATAACTACTTTTAACACTGAGCTTCCCGAAAACCGAAAACATTATAACTGAACGTCCTTTCGTATCAATGTGACTTATGCTAATTTCTTAGCATTTGGTCAAAAGCCATTTTCCTAGTTTTGGTCACTCACTCCTCTTCAGCCTCCCAAAGGGATGACATAATATGTCATGGGGAGCCCAAAGAAAGTCCCTAGTGTCATCTCAGTTCGAAAATGTGACGCTTTTTCAAATTTTACTGGGGTGAAATCCGGGGGTGAATATTTGTAGACATTTGTATATGTCTGCTTTTATCGACCTGAACTATACTAAAGACTCCTAAATATACTGTGTCTTTCCAAGTTTCAAGATTTACATATTGTTATTGTTGTTATTTGACGGGGACAATTTGATAATTATTAGGACATTGACGTTAATGATGTCAGCACAAATTTTGGGAGGTCATTGGGGCACTTTTCAATACAGACGAGGTAAAAAAAACCGACCATCATACAAGCTTCAATATTAGACCAAAATACGTGTTAAAAAGGTATTGTAAAAAGTGGAAAATTCTAAAACATGAAACATAGGTCGAAAAACAGCTGCTTCTGCTAAAAAAGTGTATCTTATGCATGTTCAAGAGTAAACAAAACTGGGACCGCTTACTAAAATGCAATGCGACATGAACCATTCTGAGAAACAAAAACCGTCTCCGTAAATAGGACCAGGGCGCTTCTGATTGTCATCCACTATCCCATTGTTGGTCCATTGCAGAAATGTTACGAGCAGAAGCAATACAAGAACGGTCTCAAGTTCGCCAAGCAAATCCTCACCAATCCCAAGTTCGCCGAACATGGGGGTAAGTGTCCAAAAGAAAGGAGCCGTGCGTGATTCGTGTTTTCTCCCGGGATTAGATGAACACCATGAGACTGTGTATCTTGCAGAAACCTTGGCCATGAAAGGCCTCACCTTGAATTGCTTGGGTCGAAAGGACGAGGCCTACGATTATGTCCGACGCGGCCTGCGCAACGATCTCAAAAGTCACGTGTGTTGGCACGTGTACGGATTGCTCCAACGCTCTGACAAGAAGTACGACGAGGCCATCAAATGCTACCGGAACGCCCTCAAATGGGACAAGGAGAACATTCAAATCCTCCGAGATCTCTCCTTGCTCCAGATTCAAATGCGCGACTTGGAAGGTTACAAAGTAAGCCCAAGTAAGCTTTGGATCCATGCCCGACTCGCTTCTGATTCACGTCTCTATTAGGAAACGCGCTATCAATTGTTCCAATTGCGTCCCACCCAACGTGCCTCGTGGATTGGCTTTGCCATGTCCTACCATCTTCTCAACGACTACGATATGACCCTCAAGATCCTGGAGGAATTCCGAAAGACTCAACAGGTGCGTTGGATGATGGACTTTTCTTTATACTCGATCTTGACTCTATAGGCGAGAAAAATCAAAACACTTTATTTAGGCGGTGAACAGAGAGGTAGTGGGGCAAGTTATGCAGGCGCTTTACAACAAGGTATGAATGAGTCCGTGAACTCACCAACTCACTGGGTTTGGATCTCAGAGTGAGCATTATTGGTCCCAAACCAACCAGCGTTCAAGACCGCTGGTGTGATTCTTTGCTGATTGAGTTGATTGGGGACAGAGAGGATTCAAAGACGTCATTAATTATGGAAACCTTTATATGCTGGCCAGTTTTCGGAGAGCAAGGGTTTTGCTGATCTCTACTGCCGCCAGACAGTTAGATAGATGGATAGATTTATTTCAGGAACACTTTGATCATGATTAAATAATGTCGGCATTTCATCTTTGAGTTCGCATCTTGATGCATCAAAAATTTCATGAGCATGTAATTCCTCAGGTTCTGGGTAAGGAAAAGCTTGTTTTCACCAGGACCTGTTGTTCGAGACAATTTGACAAACTTGTGGATGAAAGCATAACTCGAAAAATTCTATCGTTTTCAAGAGGGATCAAATCCTTCCATATTGCAATACTTGTATTGTGTAGTTTCTTTTTAGCATCAAAACAAAATTGCCGATTTTATCGTGTTTAAAAAAAAAAACGAACCCTTTGCTTTCCATTGCATACTAACCCGCGTGTGTGTGTGTGTGCGTCTCTAAAAAGAGGATTAACCTAGATTGAAGATTGAATTTTGATTCACCCTCCAAACTTGTGCACGATTCCAGAAAGCGGCCTATGATTACGAGCACAGTGAGTTGCTGCTGTATCAGAACATGGTCATCCAAGAATCCGGTGATATCAGTGGGGCCTTGGAGCATCTCATGAAGTACGAGCCTCAAATCTGTGACCAGGCCCACTTCCTGACCACCAAAGGCTCCCTACTCCTCAAATTGGACAGGGCGGGCGAGGCCAAGGCCATCTTCGAGGAGCTCATTCAACGAAACCCCGAGAATCACGAGAGCTACAAGTTCTTGGAACAGGCTTCTGGAGCGGACACGCCCGCCAAGAAGCTGGCCATCTACGTCAAGTACCGAGGGTTTTACCCCAAAGCTCAGGCGCCACAAAGATTGCCACTCAACTACGCTGAAGGTAGTGAAATTGGTGGATTGATTGATTTGGTCGAGGTGCATGAATGTTATGTTGGTATTTTGCTTGGAACGTTTACTGGCGAGCAATGGTGGTTTTATTTCTCTCAATGACACTTTGTTAATTTGAAGGATTCAATTCGCATAAAATGAATTCAGAACTACTGATTGCGACCTTGACTACAACTCCACTTTAAAAAAAGAATAGTCTTTCCTTCTCTCTATGAATCACTCTAATTCAGGGCAAGAGTTCCGAGACCTCGTGGAGCCCTATCTAAAGAAGGCCCTACGGAAGGGCGTGCCCCCGTTGTTTGTGGATCTCAAGCCGTTGTATAAGAATCCGGATAATTGCGCCATCCTGGAGGAGATCTGCACCACTTACTTGAAACACATGCGAGCCAACGGCACGTTTGACGGCAAGACCCGAGAACCGCCCACAGCCTTGCTCTGGTTGCTCTACTACTTGTCGCAGCACTACGATTACAAGAGCGACTACGCCACCGCCCTTCAACTGATTGACGAAGCCATTGCACACACGCCCACTCTCATTGAATTATTCCTTCACAAAGGCAAGATCTATAAGGTAAGATTCATGAAAGGATGAGCTGTAGTATTGAATTGGTGTATCATTAGTAGTAGATAGATGTACCCAAAAATAGAAAGCATGAAGTTCATCCAAGAATATGGTGGTTCGAGGTCAATTGTAATTTTTTTTTTTTTAATATCACCAATAGATGACAATGCCTTAGTATTGGCAAGCATTGACCAAAATAGATCCCAAATTTCGATTTCGATTTTGCTTCCACATTGAGATCCTACTTTGATCATGAGACCCTAACCATCAATTGATTTCGAGTTGGTTAAATCCTGGCTATGATCTAATAGATTTTAGGAGTCTCTTGATTGCCATATGGCCTAGTTAGTAGCCAGATGAGGCTAAAATTTAGATTAAACCTTTGTGAAGATATTATTTAAGGGCTGGGTCGCTGTCCTAGGAATAGATAGTATGGATTAAGCTACTAAGGCCACCTGTAAGTGAGGCTGAGATTACAGTAGGAAGGAATTTGAGACGAAATTGTGAAATGAATCTCAGATGATCCTCAGTCAATGCATGTAGCGCCATCTATCTCGTTGAGAGTGTGCTATTTCCTAACAATCTTCATGGCATTTTTGAAATTTCTACGCACTCGTTAACACGCACACACCAAAAAAAAAATAATGTTTGACTCGGTTTCTAGCATATCGATAACCGTGAAGAGGCCGCCTATTGGATGGACGAGGCTCAAGTCATGGACCGCGCCGACCGTTACATCAACTGCAAGAGCGCCAAATATCTCCTCCGCGCCAACCAGGTCAAGGAGGCCGAGGAGATGTGCAAGTGGTTCACTCGAGGGGGCGTGCCCGCCATGGAGAGCTTGAACGAGATGCAGTGTATGTGGTTTCAAACCGAGTGCGCCGGCGCCTTCGAGCGCTTGGGCAAGTACGGCGAGGCCTTGAAGAAGTGCATTGAAGTCGACAGGGTGAGTGAACAATCGCGAGTAATAAAGTAGACGGACGACCCAAGGGGTAGGAGACCTCGAACTAGAGCAATGGGACCCATTGGAGCTGTTTTTTGTCACAGCTTTTTGTCGCATGCATCAATCGATACAAACAGAAATTGACTCATTGCAGGGCTTTGATGACATCAATATGCCACCTTATAAATACCCTAAACTCCCGAAGGGTGTAGTTCATGAATGTGTGTATTCTAGCCCAGTTCCATGTAGTATTCTGTAAATCTACTGCAACGGAGTCAATGAATGAAATATCGCAATAATGGCTATTATTAGCCTTGTAAGCTGACCTAACGCTAAAGTACACATTTTACTACAATTAAAACCCTCAGATAGTCCAATCGCTCGGAAATATATCAATGAAACAAATAATGATTTCCTTTTAAAATCTTGATTTTTTTTTATATAGTTCATTAGTATGACTTTATGGGCATGGGCTGAAATATCGTTTTGATCAAGTGTCCTAACTTTTGACACTAATCACGTCCAATCTGCTTGTTCAAAGAATGTATAGGTGGAGCAAAACATGCCAAAGATTTTGGTTTGATGTGCAACGAAGCAAACATGAATGAGCAAGGAACTCTCACAATCTAAAAGCCAAGATCATCTTGTGAACGCTCATAACTGCATCAAAAGTCTTGTAAGAGCGTTTGTTAGATTAAATTGTCAGTTAAGCGTTTTGAAAATTCGTGCTCATTTCTCAGGTTCGAGTTATCTTTATTTCCTTTCCTTTGGGTCTACAAACTCAAAAATGACTTGGATTGTTGTGCGTGCCCCAAAACATGGCTTGTACTAACCCTGCCGTCACAACAGTTAGCACATCATTAAAAAACCAAACCCAAATCAAATCCATCATGGAACATGACTGATAGCGTCGTTGCTCTTCCATTTACAGCACTTCACGGAAATCATCGAGGACCAATTCGACTTCCACACCTACTGTATGCGCAAGCTGACCCTGCGGTCCTACGTGGACCTCCTCCGGTTAGAGGACGTCCTGAGGTCGCACCCTTTCTACGAAAAGGCCGCCTTTTGCGCCATTCGCGTCTATCTGAGGCTGTTTGATAAACCCATCACGGACGACGACAAACTCAACGAGATTGACACCGAGAACATGGACCCCTCCGAGCTGAAGAAACTCCGGAACAAGCAGAAGAAGGCCAAACGAAAGGCCGAACTCGAGGCCCAAGAGATGCAACAACTTCAAGCTCGCAAGGAGCTGCACAACAAGTCCCAGAAGAAAAACGACGACGAGTTGGACGCCCCGCAAAAGGACGAGCTCTACCCCGACAAGCTCGAACGACCTGAAGACCCCCTGGGCGAGGCCCTGAAGTTCTTGGAACCCCTTCAACTCCTCGCCGCGGATCGTCTGTCCACTCACGTTCTGGCCTTCGAGATCTACTTCCGGAAACGGAAGCCGCTCCTCATGCTCCAGTCCATCAAGCGAGCCCTCAACACGCCCAACACCCCGCCCAACGATCCTCAACTCCACTCGTGCGTCATTCGCTTCCAAAAATTTGTGGACGAGAACCGCCAGAGCTTCCCCGCCCCCGTCAGTCAAGTGCTGGACCGCGAGACTCAGAGCATTTTCGCGGACAAGTCGGCGGTGCAGCGGAACCGCGATTTCCTGAGCGCCAACGACCAGAGTCTCAACCACGTGGCCGTGGGTGCCGAGATGAGTGTCGTCCTGGACGGGTCCGAGGCCAGCCAAAAGGCCGCTCTCAAGCTCATTGGGGAGCTGGAGAGGTTCAAAACTGGAGTTGATATTAAGGTAAGAAGACCTGGGAAGCGGTTGCGGCTCTATGGTTGACAAAGTGTCCCACGCAAAAGAGGTCTCCGGTTCGAATCTCTCCGTTACATCGTATCCTTGTTTTTGTTCTCTAGACTTGTAGCGATATCTTCCACAAGCTTGAGGAAGGTGTCTATGGGAGTGTGGGCGTGGCAGGTTTGGACGGATTCCGTCAGAGTTGTGCCCAGCAATTCCCGCTCACCATCTTGTTCAACCCGGAGCTGAAAAAGCAGTCAAAGACAACGACGACATCGGCGGATCCCAATGAGCCCAAATCGGGAGACAACAGTAGCCACGAGGTCCCGGACAGTGAGCCTTGATGACGGCATACCTTGTTGATAACGATATGAATGAACAGCAGAATCATCAGTGAGGATGCCCAACATGGTTCCACGTGACCGCCGACGAGGAGGCCCATAATTCAGCCACACAACCCGAGCATTGGGCAGGCCTCTTGCGTGATCGTCTGGATCTACTTCTAATACAACTACTGTCGTCACTATTGTTATGAACCTCCTACTACTACTACTACTATTACTACTACTATTACTACCACTACTTTTGATGATTGAGTAACGGCTTAGCATAACTTCAAACACAACTCTCACCAACACCACCAACACCACGAAATGCAGTCAACAATAGTAATAATGATAAGATAAAATAAAAGAAATGGCGCCAAGAGTCGATTGTGCAATCATTTTCAACGAATCACAGGGTTGTTCCTCTTAAAATTCCCCGCAATCAAATTAAGAAGGGGGTTCAAGGAAAGTAAGGCTCTCTCTGCCACGTGATTAGAAACAACTTTGAAGAGGCCCCTGGACTTTAACCAAGGCACATTTTCAAAGATTACACTTTTCGTGTGTTTTAAGTGACATTATATAGCCTTGCGAACTATTGTGAGACTTAGTAAGAAAAAGGAAAATGATCTTTCATTTTTGTGATATTGAAAATCGATATCACGTCTCTGGGAAATTGAATTAGCATATAACCGGGGCATTTTCAGGCCAAAAACGATAAAAATTGGACCACTAAATCTCGTGTAACTAAGTAGCGGTGAAATAGATGATATCATAATTTAAATTCAAAAGCTAACTAAGTCTGTTCCTAACTTACATTGTAAAGGTTTTTGAAAATTTTAGTTTTTGTAATGTTTTTAGGTATGTAAGTTTTTTATGTGGGCTAAAATCCCATAAAGCAAAAAAAAAATCAAAATTGTTCCCCATGTTCTTCTTAGGTAGAAAAATGCCAAGATGTGTTTAGGGATTTCCGTCCAACTTTAATGGCAATTTTTGGTAGACATTCTCAGAGTAGACATCATCCAACCGGCACGGAAAAAGAGGGGGGGAGGGGCGGAGGTAGTAGTGGAGTGCGTACCCGTCACTGAGAGGGAAGGGTAGTGGTGATTGATACGCTAATGGTGCGTCTACACGAGAAACATTCTGTCACAAAGTTTGCCTAATTATTTCGGAAATGTTTGGCATTTGACAAACAGTTCATCTCTGAGCCGTCTACACGTGAAACTGCCCGATCAAAACGGTTTGACAAATATTTTGATGTAGATTTCTAATCAGATGACCTTGCCAGTGATCGTATCATTTCCCAATGGGTCATTCATTCAATATTTATGTTATGCACGCTAAATAAGATGATTAGTATAATGCACATAGGGAAAACTGAGGAATTAAATTTGAAAAAAAAGCCGATGGGCACTATCATGATGAAAATGTTTCGCGTTGCAAAAAGGTCCTTCATTTTGCCAATTTCAATCTGTGCGGTCATATGTTGGCTGAAACCGAGTACTACTTGAAGGCATATTTTGCCCCGTTCTTTGAACTATATCATAAGCCACCTGATGATTAACTTTTAATAAAAAATTTGCTTTTCGAAAGGTTTTCTAAATTCATTTTGAATATAACTCATAAACCAATTGTTTGGAAACGAAAACCCGTTCAATTTTCAAACTCATTACAATCGTGAATAAATGGACAACAATTCTCCAAGAGTATCATAAACTATTTAATAGCTGAGTACGGGTCGAAATATGACAACGATATATAGTCCAAAGGTCAAGTCAGAAACGTAAACATAAATATAGTAAGGGTATTAAACATGATAAAGACAATTTGGATATTTTTATACAGTTGACATTACAGATGGCATTGACTAAAAAGAGTTCAGTTTTATAGAACAAATAAAGATCTGCCCACAAGAACAGACGGCATTTGATAGGGAAGGTGATGGTCATGGGCAGCTTTAAGGTAATGAGTCAGTAGGTAGGACTCAGTCCGTTGAGATCCGACTGATCTGGCTTTCATGTGGTTTTCAAGCCGAAAGTTAAAAAGTTGTTCTGAATTGTATCTTCAGTTGTTCCATGCACATATTTTTAAAATTTGACTAATAACCGGCCAAGAAGCTCCAGGTATGGGCCGATGATTCCGTTGGCTCTGATGATCTGATCCAACTTCAATCGGATTAGTCTTCTTTGGACGAGGTCAGGGAATCCATGTATCTAGCTTTGGGTTGGCTCGCTCAAGTCTTGCTCACAGACGGATGTAAAAGATGGGGCCGGGACCATGGCCGGGTCCGGGTCCATGACCGGGCTGAGCTCGAGGACAGGCCCAGGGTGGGTGGGTTGACTGAGGTCGAAACTTCCATTGTCTGGACGGCAGGAGATGAATCCGGATTCCGGAGATAGACGTTATGTTGGTTGGTTGATTGATGGATCGATCATCATTCAATTCAATCCTCGATGGGAGATGGAAGTGTGACTACTGAATTAAGATGGGATGGGATGACATCTGATGACTTTGAACATTGATTGACAATTCCAGGCCCCTTCATACTCTATGTTGGGGTTATTCTGCGTCAAAATGAACCACAATCAATACATTTTTCTTTGTTATAAACCCTCATGGATCGAATGAGTTAAGTTTCATAATTACTGAAAATGGACACCTTGATTGGAAGGGCTGGGGAGGATGCTGTCGTCCATGAAATATTTGCTCTTTGGCAAACAAACTTTAAACATGTTCAAATCGAGAAATGTTTGTGAAATGCTGGAGAAATCCCAAACAATGTTTGCCAAATGGCTAATTATTTGCCGAATTATTTGTCGTGTAGACGCACCATAAGCTAAGGAGAGCGGCCGGAAATGAGTTGGAGAAGGGGGATTCACCACCGCTCCCTCGAATAGCAGACAGTGGCACTCACCTGAAGAAGTCAGGCTATGCAGACTGGCACGCGAGATGGAGGGTGGGAAAAAGGAGGTGCGCGTTCAGTGGAGATCGAGTGACCAGGCCAAGGAGTGGATGTACAAGGAGAAAACTCATCTCGACTGAAAGAACGTGCGGGAACGACAGGGCGATCGAGTGACCAAATTAAGGAGCTAATTAAGATTAGATTCATGGGAACTTGAAGAACAGACTTTTCCCGCCACGATTCTCACGTTTCAAGTGATGTCGAAGGATCTGGGCGCTAAGCGCTCTTTGCCCCTTTCCTTCTCTACTCGCGCATGAGTTATTCAGATATGTGGTGTCAATGGTGTGACTCTTTCTGGTCACGACTATCACCCTAGGAATGGGTATTCGGACATTTAGGCAAGCGCTGGTACCAGCAAACAAACTTGCCTGCCAATGCCAGTGATGCAAAATTGGCGTTTCAAACTAGCTTGAACGAAGCTGACCTTTCCTCATATAGCAATGCGAAAGAAGGGTCAGCTTCTCAAAGACGTGTTTGAAGCCCCAAACATGCATCCCTGACACTGGTACCAGCAAACAGACGAACCTGCCAGAGCTTGCCTAAACGTCCCCATAGGCACTCTCGTCCTATCTCTCCTCTAAAATCCCAATTCGTGCGCGCTTTGTGGATTGTCTGCTGGAACACCCACCAGGACCTCTGTTCTCCTCCCCCTCCCCCCTTTTATAGGTTGATGCCTACCCTGAACCTTTAATTTAATTTCTATTAAATTGAGCGTGAACTGCCAAGAGCTATGGAAGCAACTTTGGCGACTCTTGGAGCGGGGATCATCGGAGCCATTTACATCAGAATTTCTAACTCTTTTCCACGCGAAAGTCTTCCGTGGTATTCCTTCGTTATATTCGGATACGCTCTTTTGATCGCCAGTAGTGTGTCCATCGTCGTAGTTGTATTCTATTTACGAGACCGAGGCGCCCTGATATTACATCAAATCTTGGCCCTTCTTTGAGACCAAGGTTTGGGGGAATTCCATCGCCGTCTCAAGCGTTTATTTCAGCGTTAATACATGTAAGTCTATTAGACGCGATCAAGTTCCATTTCGTACTTAAGGTATTGCTCCATGAGGACGTTGAGGCAAGGTTTGGCAGGTTCGTTTGTTGGCAAATACCATTGTCAGTGATGCAAATTTGAGGCTTCAAACACGTTTTTGAGAGGCTGACCGGGCTGGCCCTTCTTTCATGTTACTATGAGGAAGGGTCAGCTTCGTTAAAACTAGTTTCACGAGCCAAATTTGCCTCCCTGGCACTGGCAGGCAAGTTTGTTTACTGGTACCGGGGAGTTTGGCTAAATGTCTGAATAGGGGGATTTTCCTACAGAGTAGTATCTAGTAGGCTTTAGATTCCCAGTTCATCTATTTAACCAGATTTGGTGATTGTATCAAGTACTTATTGAGGCAAGAAGGACAAAAGACATGGGAGACCACCCTTTGCGTAGTCGGCTGCGCATCTTTATTAAATGTGATTGCATTCAAGCCACTTATTTTTTGACAAGATCAATTTGGTATAAGTGGAAGCAACTGACATAACAAGTTCACCATGATTGGGGCTTTGTTTTACAAGTGAGATTCGATTAAGATTTAGTATTGTCTGTGTCCTTGAGCAAATCGTTTGAAAGAAAATTGACGCAATCATCCTTTTGGACAATTGTGGTGACGCGAGATAGTAAATCGTAACAATGGCTGTCGCAGGTCTTAAAATGCCCTCAGTTGTACAATAACCATTCCATTTTTCTGCAAATTTGTTCCCAGGCTGCAGATGGCCATACCCAAAATTGGTTACCAAATAAGCTGATTGACTTGACTAGAACCGGAAAAAGTGCTTTGGCCACGTGCCTTTACATCCATGTACTCAGTCTTCCTTGGGTTAGGAGATACGAAATTTTGCCTTCCGTTCACAATCCCTCCATATCTCTAGAAGTCCGTGGTCTCTCTATACCATTCACCGCCATCCAACTTGTGTCGAAAATGTTGACAACGCAATCACAACCCAACACGTTCACTTCAACCTCCCATTTAGTTGTCTATTAAAAGCAGAAGTGAGTGAATCCCACACATCCTGCATCCCCTGTAAGAGTTCATCACAACAACCCCACCCCTCCCCATTGACCATGCTGACCTTAGGCCGAGGGGTGTGGCGTTCCGCCTGCCACGCACCTATGACAGCCACATGGGGACCCGCCGCTGTCACTTGGCCGGTCTTCTTTGGGTCCGGCTTTCACACGTGTGCCATATTGGAGCGTGCCCGTCGAGGCACTCGCGAACGCAAGGCCAAAGTGGCTATCGCCAATAAGAAGAAGAAAGAGGATCGCCTTCGCCGCCATCCCCCGCCTTTGCCCGACAAGATCGTGCTCAAGCTCAAGTCCATGGGACTGCCCGTTACGCCCAAACCTCTCCGGTAAGTGAGTGAGAAGGACCACAGATCATGGATTATTAATGCATTATGGGAGACAGTGGTGCCAGATGGTTTGGTCTAAAAATAGCCAGCGAAAACATCAAAGCGCCAACATTTTGCGAAAATTCGAATTTTCCGCAATCAAAAAATCATGAGCATGTCGAAAAGGATGGACTAACTTACTCTATGAGCACTCTACTCCACCGAATGATTATAGCAGGCCGTTATCTTTTTCAAAAAGCAGAGGGTCATAGTGTGCTAAGTTTTTAATAAACTCTCAATACTGTATGTACTTTGAACAAAAGCAGCTTGCGTCACAGCGAAACATTTGTACTTAAGTCATGTATCAACCGTGTTGAGGTTTTTGGTAAGCATGCTAGATGTACCAATTTTTTTCCTGAACTAGATACTTTGGCATGTACTTTGGAATTTTCAGACTTCCTATATTTTAAGGGATTTTTTCAAGCTAAATGGGCAAACTCAAGGGAAAAAACTTATTTTCAAGCCAAAATAAAAAAAAGGTAGAATATACCCAAAATGATGCAGAAAATGCGAAAAATAATATTTCGACAGCACTGTCAATGAGTCTGGACTCAAGTTCTTTCTAAAAGAATTGAGTACAGCCACCTTTATTATTTTTCTTTAAATTAAAAAAAAATTGGCCATACAGCTGGCTTTAGTCCGTTATGTTTTGATCTTATAATAATGATATATTTTTCATTCTTTGTAGAGCCGACGAATCCAATAAGTCATTTGCCACTGACGATGTCTACCAGCTTTTTCGATACTGCTATCAACGCTATGAATTTACCGAGGCTGTGCGGATGATGCGAATCCATTTTTCACCCGAGGTCCTGGATCGATCCGACGATCTGATTTACGCCAAAGTTGAGGTCAACATGAAGTTGCCCAAGCAGGTCAGCTCGCAAAAAAGCACTAAGCTAGCTATCGTACACGTATGGGGTTTGTTGAATGTTTTTTTTTTATTTCAAACTAAGGGTCGATATATGGACGAGTTCAACAAATACGTGGCCATTGTTCACCGTTGGGACGACACGGTCCTGGAGAAGCGGATCTGCGCGTTTGTTCCCACCGAGGAATTGGAGGCCGAGGCTTTGGCGGCCGGAGCAATCATGACCGGCGGACCTGAGCTCATTCAAAACATCATGAAAGGCAGAGTTGATGTGGTGAGTTATCCAAGCGGGGGATAAAAAATTTATGCTCTTATTCCTATTATTATTTAAAAACATTTCTTGGATTCAAAATTATTGCTTGTCTGTGTCCATTGTGAGTCGATTTCAAACAAGTAGTAGATCAACTTGGTCCATGTTTGACGAATCAAAAGACATAGGTTTACGTAGCTTTCAACTTGCCACGGTTGCATCCTTAGCAATACATTCCCCCTCTAAACTACTAAACTATTTCAATGACGCCTTTCACCCTCCTTATATTTTGGGCCCCTACTTTAGGCTGAGGTCGACCACTTCTTATGCCACGACGAATTGGCCGCCACCATGAGGACCATGGTGGGCGTGCTGCGCGAAAAGACGCCCCTCAAAGGAGGCGATTCAGTGGGCACAAACATCAAGAAAATGATCCAAGTCTTCAAATCCGGCATGGAGGTCCAAGTCCGCAAAGTCAAACCCTCGCTAGTGGCGCCCAATGAGCCGGATTACGCCTTCGCCGAGATCCCCATAGGCAAGCTCACTCAAGACCCGGAAGAGATGCGAGCTAACCTCGATTCTGCCCTCGATTCGTTACTGGAAGGCCAGTCCAAGAAGGCTTCGGGCGGATTCATCACCCGCTTGATCCTCAAGCTCGAGGACGGGCCTTTTTACACGGAGTATTCCATAGATCATCCCCTTCTGAGTGATGAGAAGCTTCGGAATCATCAAAAAGCCAGGAGTGAACAGATCCAGGAACCCATCCGGGAGACGACTGGCTCCTAAGTTGTAGGTTGAAATGTACGCGAAAACAATGATAAACAATGGGATGGCCCTTGCTTATTCAATTACATAGAAGTCATCATATATTTTCGCATCGTATCGAAACGGTTTCCAAGGATTGTATTGCCGGATTAGCCACTAGCCAGATGTTCATTCCACGTTCAGGGTGGGTCCCGTCCACTCTGGATGTTTATGGACCTGAAATTAACAACGGATATTAGTAGTGCCAAAGACTCCATTAAGTAAAGCCTTGGGATAGCAAAACTTCGTGAAAGCATGAATAGGATGTGGCGCAAGTCAGACCTATTTTTTTAAAGATCAAGTTTTAGAGCTTCACCTTTTATCCAATGCGATTACGGACAAGCATAGTCACATATTTGGGTAGTTTGGGTCTACAACCAAATATGATGATGCTTCGGACCTCCTTCAAATTGAAGGACTCACGACAAAAAATGTGTCTAATTTGAGGCACCCAACAAGGTTCTTGGCTCTTTCTATCTTGATTAATCAATGACGTGATTTTTTAAAATCAAAATTGAGATTGCCCTTTAGGTATGTTATCAATCAGTATTAGGCGCGTTGACAATGAATTGTTGGCTTGTTTGGTCGTTCAGATTTTGAGAAAGCAGTGCTCGATCAACTAAGACATATGTTAGTCCTGTTGGTCTCAAAACTAACACCGGAGTAGTTATTGTGTTGGGACGATTCCGGGCTCAAGGTTTTTACCCGAAGTTAGAAAACACTCCTTGCTTTCATTGGATTTCTTCATGAATTGACCATGTCAAATGCGAGTCCGTGAAAGGTGATTACACTAGCCTAATCTCTTGCAAATTCAAAATTTAGGTGGACTTGAGTCCAGCAAAAAGGTGGAGTATCAGAGAACTTGTACGATTCCGATTCTCTACGTATCATATCTAAGTTGCTTTAAATTCCATCCCTTGACACATTTGACCACTTTCACATCCTTAAAAAGTGGAAGAAGACAATTGGCCCAAAAGCCTTTAAATACATTAATGATGCTGGGGATTGTATTCTTTGTAGTAGTAATGAAAAGTTAGCGAAAACAACTCTGAACATGGTCTTAAAATGAAGGAGCTGGTAACAAATAAATAGATGAAAAAAATGGATTCCTTTGGTAATGTACGAAATGTTTGCTTAACTGTCACCTGAATAGCGTGTTACTTGTTTCCTGGTTCAAGGCTTCTAGTCTAGATTTGGTTTAAGACATATCCTCACATTTGATGACGTTTTTTGCACACAATAAAAAAATTCGATTGCCCCTTTTCTACAAAGTCTCGGCTTTTGACATCCCGGAAAATGATAAATATTATCAAAAATATATAATCAGGCTATCATGCGTCAAAGTTTAGCAATTCAAATTGACATTTTCTCTGACAAAATACTAAGAAAATGAGAGGATTGGACACTGAGGTTAATTTTCTCAATACCAGGAATTCCTTATCATTCTCATATTTTGTTTCATTATCATTTTCCTTTCTTACTGATCTTTAACCGCCGAAAGAATTACCTACCGTGCCTCTAAAAAGGTAAGAGAGTTGTTTCATTGTTGTGTAAATTTGACCAGATAACGCTTCCTGATGTATTTCTATTCTTAATTTTGGCGTACATGGCCTGATTTTCAAATCATGAAATCGATACCACCTCAATTTAAACGCGAGTTAGTTCATGTCTCATTAATCCAAATCCCTGACAAGAGAGTATCGCTAGTGGCCCTATACTTAAAAACTTTGCAAAATGAAAGCTTACAATTGCTCGGCCAAGCGCGAACATGGTATTGGCCACATTAGAGATATCCTTCTTCTCCGACAAATCATTCGTTTGAAAAATGTCCTTCTTGTCCACGCCGTACTTGACCAAGGCATCCTGAAACCTAAAATCAAACCACAGTTGTGTTATCAATCATCATTGTCAACCCACAGTTTGAGTGGACAAAGTGTTCAGTGGCTCACTTGTTCACATTTTCCATCATCTTGAAGCTGGGCCCTGTTTCGTTGATTTTGGCCACACTGCCGGGCGCCAATTTGTTCATCACGCGGCATAAAACCACCCCGTCCTTCAAGACATCCTCAAAAGGCATATTGGGTGGGAATTTCTCGCCCAATATGGCCTCAATCCACAATTGGATCTCTTGCTCTTGGCCAGCATCCCGTTTGCACAAAACCTGAAGAGGAACAGGAAAAAGGCTTCATGACAAGACCACCATCGTACCGTTTCATGGGAGCTATGAAAAAGTTAGGGCAAGTTCGAAGGCTCTCAAGGGGGATGGTGACGAAATGGATGTAATTGAATTCGCCCCTTTAATGTGCCAAATATGGACGCTTTTCGAGGCCTCGCGAGATTTCACGGGCTGGAAGGTGGCTCACTGGCATAATGGTCCTAATCTTGTCCCTCTTGAATCATAACATTGTGAGTTTCACTCTCAAGTAATTTGCTCACCGGTCTCGGCATCGTCAATTTCCTGGACTGTTTATCTTCAATTTCAAGTGGGAACTGATCCCACAGCTCAAATTTGAATTCCAATCCCCGCGATCCCAAACCTGGGGTACGCACACCCAAAGGCCAGATTTCTTGCCTATCAAAATCTTCTGGAATCTTCCTCGAGTTTCTTGGATGCCTCCTTCCTTGTCTGTCTTAAAGACAGCACAGGGAGAGCACGAAATTTTGAACCAAACCATGAGTCAATTTTTAGCCGTCGCCTTTGATTGACCAAGTGAACAATGTATTATGATATGAAAATAGTCAACCTTAATTTACAATAGAAATTCCATTATAGATGGACTGGCCACAGACGCTCAAAACATTGAAATAATGCCGTTGGATGTTATTTTTTGTTCATCTGCCGTTATTTTTTATTTGTGACAAACATATGCCTACTATTTTTAGATTTATCATCTAGAGAGAATAAAGCATGTATCTAGTCGTCATTTTTGGCCTATTAGGCGAGCAAATGATGGCATTATTTATTCAAAAATATTGAGTTTGAAATCAAAGTTGAATAATGCATGATTCATTTAATCAGTCTGGTATGATTTTAAGCGCCCAGTTTGAATATGTTCTAAAGGAATGCAATAACAACTGGCCAAAATAATAACCAGAGATTGGCTTTGACTTGTTAGAGGAGTATTTTCTACTCTTGCAGAACAAAGGTTGTGCATGTTTCCAAAATTGGATTCCGGTTTCATTGCGTTAAGTTGTCTTAATTTATCGACAAATTTACAAGTAAGTCCTGCTTTGCCACACCAAGGTTCAATCTTTAATATCTAGAGAAATCCAAAACTGATAATGTCACCTAAAAACTACATTTGAATTCTGAAATTAAAAAAACAAAACAAATATGTTGTAGGGCCACAACTAGTATCTTGATATTGCTACTAGAAATATAGATATACGCATCTCTCCTACAGACTCTAAGGACAAGTTCCGGTGTCAATTTTTTCTGACAACCCTGTATCATTGTCAAAAGCCTCAAAATTTAAGCTTGGATCCAATGAAAGCCGCTAAATCGTTCCAATAAGCAACTGGCCGAAAGGCGAGGACACCTTTTCCCTCGCAGGTTCCATTCATTTCCCACGGGGGAACATTCCTCAAACATTGCCCGCATGATAGATATTGTATTATTACAGTGGTTCTAGGACTGTTTATTACGTCTATCCCACTAATGTTCCAGGAACAAAGTCAAGTCTTAATTTGGAGTGGAAGAAGTATGAAATATGGAATATGGGAGTGAATAGATTCTACCTTGGGGAATAGGCAAATAAATGTTCAGATTGCTTGGTAACAGAACGTGCTCCTAAGAAGGCAGCGGAGGTGGCAATGGTGCGTGCACATTGCACTGCCTTTAACCCATAAGATTTGATGATTCAGGGCTCGAAAAAGATCAATAGGAATGATGAAAGCTCGACACGGTCTATTTGAAAAGGTTACCGAAACACAAATTCACAAGATTAGCTCATCTCCTGTTCCAAAAGTGAGACGATCACTCGCCCGAGTTTGATGCAGTTTGACGGATAGCGATTGCGAATTAGGACCGGGAAATATTATCGTCAAGGGCTCTTGAAACTCGTCAAGACTTGCCACAACATCAAAGGTGTGCTGTTTGAGCTTTCCCTATCAAACATGCATCTAACGAATCAGGCACAAAATCTTGTCGATAGTGCCAATCGAGGATCATGAAAAATGCCAATTCTAATTCGAGGCACTTGCACGAATGACATCATTCGAGAATGTATTGGCACCTCCTGAATCTATCTGAAACAAATTCGGTACATGGATGGTGGCTAAGCAACGGCAAAGAAGTTTCTGAGTGACTGTATTGTTTACACAGGGCACGTTCATTCAGATCCATTAAATACAACACTCAGCGCCTTTCCATTCCCAAGCAAAGACCAAAGGCTGAAGGCTCCAGCCTCAAAAGAACCAGGGGCAAGTTTACAATCATCTCATCTAGTACATCTTAAAAACACCTTCAATCACGAGACCTCCTTCCGAGTTACAGCCAACTCACTCATTGGAAACGCATTCCAAAGGATTGTTCCCATTGCCTTCAACGTTACACGTGTAATGCGAGGCTAGTGTAGAACCCCCCAAGTTTGGCCTTTTCGTTCGTGGCTGTCCTTGGAAGTTTTAAATGCCAAGAGATCAAAAGAAGATCTTCGCTCTGCACAGTCAACGGCCGGCAATCCCACTTTGTGGGTGGGGAGCGACTGTATGTACTAGTGTACCTTCTACAAGCTCGGGGAATTGGAATTACTACCTTCATCTGGTGGACATTGGCGCATGCAGCGAGTGCTTGGGTTCCTTGGGGCTGTTGCACAGAAGTGGCGAGCTCGTAACTTCTTGTGTATATGAAAGACAACTAGCTCCCAGCCCGCTTATGATTCAGTGGAAAGCGACGGAGGATCTGTGTACCCCTCAAACCCCTCATCTTCTGGCCAGATCATTTTCTATTCCGGTCTCCAGACAATAGAAACGCGATGCCGTTCAAACCTCCGGTGGTACCGAAGTGCCCCAACTGTGATCGATCCGTGTATGCGGCCGAGGAAAAGGTGGCTGGTGGCTATAAATGGCACAAGGTCTGCTTCAAATGCTGTAAGTGAAATAAAAAAGAACCATCTTTATGATTGCTTTATGAGTAGCTATTAAAGTAGTTTCCGTAGAAAAAAGGCTTTTTTGTGGCGTCTAGTGAACCCAGAAACGTTCAAGAGGAAGCTGTGACGGACCACGTTCTTTCCGGAGTCTCACTATGCCTTATTGAAGAGCGAGTCTCTGGTCGTATTTCAGCAATGTGCAATAAGATGTTGGATTCCACGAGTTGCTCGGAGCACGAAAAGGAGCTGTTTTGTCGCATGTGCTACGGAAGACGCTATGGACCCAAGGGAGTTGGTTTTGGTCAGGGTGCCGGCGCTCTGTCGATGGACACGGGCGAGAAATTTGGGAACAAGGAACATGCGGAGTAAGGACATCGTTTATGCTAGGATGTAGGATGTGCTGCCTTGCGAGCTGAGTCATATCCAGATTCATTCATTAGGCCATTTCGGATGAGCCTCTGTTTATCTTTCGTTTCAGGAACAAACCCAAGGATGCCTCGTTGACCTTGTTCTTCTAGGGAAAAGAGGGAACGAAAAATTGTCCATTATGTTTTGGAATTAATTTCATTCAAGTGTTTTTCGATTCTTCTTCCAAAGAGAGTAGATAATCATGTTGTGTTCTTGATGTCCTGTAAATGATGAACAGTCAGTTTTGTCTTTAATCAAACGGTTCTAGCGAAAATTATTGAAAATTCATTGTGTTCTTATGTTAAACAAATTTACTCATGGAATAAATTAATGTATCACAATGGAGCTATACTTTCTTGTTAAACAAACGAATTATTGAACGAAGCTTGGATTGCTGATATTGCATAATATTCTTAAATTGCATACTACGACAGTAATAAAAACTTCTAACACAATTCTCCTCATGTAAATGATCAACAAAGCTCACTTTTGAAGTAGCAGAATAATCAATCGGTAAGGATTTTAACGATGCCCATCTTGAGAACAATTTCAAATACGGTCAAGTAATTATGCATGGAAAACTAAGGTAAAAGAAACTCATGCTGTAGCACTACAACGAGTAAAAGGTGGGCCATTCAAATCTGCCGCCACTTTGAAGTGCCATAACTCGTGATTGGTTCATAAAAGGGGAATATGATAAATTTAGAGAAGTAAGCTATCCTCCTTGTAAGTTAAGACCTAAAGCATGGCTGGTCCAGGCAGATTCTCCTTTACAGAATCATGGGAAGAACATCCAGTCTTAATTTGGAGCCACGCTAAAAACGAGGCTCGTCTCCCTCCGAACTGATTATAACAAAGGAATAAGCAGGAAACTTGGTTGTTATCACTCTTGGGACCTCATGAGTGCGTGTGACCAACCACCTGATATTGATTGTTCAAGAATTGATCTTGGCAGAAGCTTTTCTCGTAGGAAAATAATCAAATCATGTTGGGTTGAACTGGGTTCTTGAGCGTGTTCAACAATTTCGGGCAGCTCTTCAGAAGGGCCCTTGTCCTCCATTTTTTGGACGACTAACAATTAGCCTTTTCGCATCGCCTTTCTCCATCTTGTGGAAATGAAATGAAGTTGTCTAGGGCTCAAAACAATCAGGTACAGTATATGGTTATTGTCAGAGGCTTTGCACCATTGGCTTCTTTCTCCGAAAGCACTAGAAAAATACGGTTGGTTCTGAAATCTTTTGTTTTATCTATAACTGGCGAGGTTTGCTCATATCCGAAATGATGATCATTCCAATTGCATACGTAGATACGGTTTCAAGTTTCTTTTCATCTTTTAGCAATGTAAATTCACTGATAGGTGCTGAAAATGTCGTTAAAGACGTCAAATTTGGAATCAGCTGCAAGGCCACATTTGTAGTTATGAACTTGGTCAAAGTAATAGATCCATTTGTTCAAAATCCACTTGGACCCTTTCAAGATTGGGCAACCCATATGGGAAGAAAACGCTTCGCGTATGCCATTGGGTCTTAAATCAATCCAAAAGGCAGCAGAACCACGTGTAGGCCGAACTATTTGCTCGTATCCCGGTGAATCGAAAGCCGTTCCACCACCGGCCTCGACATCATCCAACCAAGCCATGAAGGTACCGAGCATGTCACCGGACATAACGAGGCCCTGTCGGTCTGGAGTGAGATCCTTCCCTTCAAGATATCCATGGGGATCGATGTGTCCTTCACAAAGTCCACTGAGACCATAATTGGTGACCTGAAACTCAGTGGCGGAAAATCGCTTCAAAACAATCATCTTGGTGGCCATCTCGATCTTCCGCGATAGGGTGACTAAATTTGGGTGGATGTCGATGAATTTGTCAAGATGAGGATTAGGCTGCAATTGGTTCATGTCGTCGTAGATATCTTTTCCTATGAAGAGTCGACTGGAAATCCACGCTTGAGTGGTTTTGGCAATGATTTTCACTTTGGATCGATCCAGACTGTTTGCTTGGATGTCTTCATTACTCTTTATTTTGCTTCGGTTTCTCGAGAGACGGGGTTTGGCGTAATCGATGAGCCATCGGATTTCAGCCTCGTCCATGAAGTCATGCAATATCATTCTAAAAGGAACCCGAGCAACGACTTCCATTTTGAACGGACCCAGTCTCAAATAGGGATTGCTTTGGTGGAGGTAATGGCACAATTGTAGATGCACTTCTTTGTCGATGGATGAGCCTTGATATTCTCCGCGACAAATGCGCCGGTCAGCCTCGTCACGCCGCTCCCCTTCCAAATATTCATTTGTATCATTGAGGAGTCTTGTGTACTCCCCAAGGGCTCGGACGAATTTGGGTTGCTTAGCTCGCTTCTCTAAATTGTTATCCACGAAATAAGGCAAGATTCGATAGTCGAGACCAAAGATGGCCTTTCTAGTCTTTAGGTAATGGTTTTGCGATTGTATGAGATACTTTTTGAGCACATCCATGCCATCTAAGAATTCAGAGTCTAGCGTGGATAATTCCCCCTCCGGCATGCTCTTGAGCATTTGGTTTGCTTGCCTAAGGAATAAAATCCCCGCGTCAAACCACTTCCGCTGTTGGGCCTTTATCGCCAAATGAAAGGCATCTTGAAGGTTAAGCGCATGGTTACCCTGGAAGACTTGCTCGGTATGACTTTTAGTTTTGACAATCCCTGCCATGAAATCATCCATGGGAAGGTTATAGGTTTCTCGTAGAACCAAGAGACCCATGACTGCTTGGTCATAAGTTGCCATTGGGTCCCCAAGGAGACCCTCCATTGCTTTGGCGCTTTGACGGAAGTGATCCTTTTTCTTTTGATTAGTCTCAAGGATCTTCATCTTCGTGTTAAGCGGTTCTGTTGAGTTTGATAGGGTAACATGGATCTCCACAAGGTTTTGTCTGAAGTCCCTCACCTTCTTCAGAAACTTTTGTTCCTCTATGTGTAGGTTCTCCGTGACATCAAAGTTCTCGAAGACGCCAAACTCATACTTTCCTGCGTCAGCTGTGAAGCAACACATGGTCACGCTGAGGACGGCAAACGTGACAAAGATTCTCATCTTGCTTAACCCCGGGTTAAATCATATCTGAAACCAAAAGGTTAAACCATCACATTCAATGCAATTTCATTTCTCTGTCAAAGTGGAGGGAGTTTTAATAAAAATCTTTATAAGGTGGGTAAGTGACATTTTTCTCTTGAGTGCATTTGAAATTATGAAACTGGTCATTGGCCATGATCCATTTGTTGAGAATCCACTTTGATCCTGCCAATACCGGGCATCCTCCATGGGAAGAACGCGGTTCGCGCTTCATATCTGACCTTAAATTGAACCAGAAGGCAGCTGAGCCCCTTACGGGTACGACAGCTTGTTCGTAGCCTTCGTGATTGAAGGCGGTGTAACCTCCCCCAGGAACGTTACCAAGCCAAGCCATAAATGTTGCAAACATGTCACCAGTGGAGTGGATCTCTTTCATTTCCTCGTGAACTTCAGCGCCTTCCCAGATTCCAAATGGATCTACGTGTGTCTCGCAAAGACCACCAAGGCCATAATTGGTCACTTGATACTTTGTGGAGCTCCATCGTTGGGTGATGATCATGTTGGTGGCCATTTGGATCTTCTTAGATAACTTGTGAAGGGTCTGGTTGAAGATTACGTGGGCATATTGATCTCCCAAATAAGGTTGAACCTCGAAGATTCCGTCTTTGTTCTTTTTTAAATTGGCCTCTTCGTTGTAGATAACATCGTCAATCCAGCATTGGACTGTTTTGTGGACAATTTTGCGCTTCTGTTCTTCTGGAAGGCCAACTCTATTGACCTCCAAATTGGTCTTTGAGACTTTACGTGCCTGGGAAAGATTGGGAGTGGAGTACTGGATGAGCCAGTTCATCTCTTCCTCATTGAGAATTTCATGGAAGATCATCCTGAATGGATCATTTAAGAGGATTTCGATTTTGAATGGGTTCAATCGCAAGTATGGATTATTCTGGTGGAGCCAATGACATTTTTGATATTTGGTTTGATTTTTGACAGCTTGACCGACGATTTGACCGCGGCATATTCGCCGAAAGATATCTTCATTGATATCCAGTTGCTCGTTGGCCTCAAACTTATGTTCCCTCTTGGAGGGATCCAATTTCTTCACGAATTTGGGCTGGGTTGGCTTCCTTTTTAGATCGTCAGTTACCAAATATGGCAACACTTTGTAGCCCTCTCCAACCAACCGTTTCTTGGACCGCAAAATATTATTATGTGTCCTCACGAGTCTTGATTTGAAATCTTCCATGACTTGCTTCTGGTCTTTTTGAAGGCTTTTGACATTGAGGTTCGCGTAGGCGCTTTTCGTCAAGTCAATGGCATGACTGAACCAGCCAATCTGGGTTGCCTCATCCGCCAAAGTCATCAAATCATGAGGTTCAAATGTGGCATGTGTCTTCAAGGAGACTCGACCTCTATGAGGGTCTGAATAGACGAATTCCTTCTTCGTCAGGCAATCCTTTGAAACGTTGTAAGTGTCCAAAATCATCAATAGACCTTTGGCAGAAGTGATGAAATCATTTTCGATGGGCTGACTCCGTGTAAGTTCTCGCAGCGTCTTCTTATAGGTACGTAGAGTCTGAAAAGCGTTTTTACTCACGATTTGTCCCTCTAGCTTGAGCTGGATCTCTTTGAGCCTTTCCAGAATGTCTTTGATCAAGTTCAGGCCGGCCACTTCGCTCCGAAAGAGTTCTTGGGTCAATTGGAAATTCTCAAACACACCATAATCGTATTGGCCAGCCTCCAAAAGGCCACAGACTGCAATAAGTACGATAGTTGTCTTCATATTAGCTATTCATCTGGAAAGATAGAATTTGATTTTGCTTACAACTGTCAGGCACTTTTCCACAAAGGTACAGAGACTACTCGTATGTTTTATTATCTATAAAAGGCATCACGCTTGAAACCTTGCGGAACCGCAGTTTGATCCAAGCGACATGGATAACGCTTATACTGATCAAAATAGTAGACCCATTTGTTTAGTATCCATTTGGAACCTTTGAGAACCGGACAACCTCCGTGATTGGTATGGATATTGCGGGAGCCTTTGAGATTCAGATCATACCAAAATGCGGCGGAACCTTTCGTTGGCCACACCAAGACCTCCTTGTAAGGATAACAGAATGCGGTCGCCCCTCCAATCGGTTCCTTCTCGATCCAGCCCATGATAGTGGCAAACATGTCCCCTGTTTTTCTGAGGTGGTACCGTGAGGGTGGCAACTCGGCTCCATCCAAGTAACCATGGGGGTCAATGTGAACCTCACAGAGACCCCCCAGACCATAGTTGGTGACTTGGTATCCCGTACTGGAGTATTTGGCAGTTAAATTCAATCGGGTAGCTTGTTCCAGCTTTTTAGAGAGCTTCCACAAGACTGGAGACGCCACAGTGTAGTTCCACTTGTTGTCCACTTCGGTCACGTCCTCTTTCATGTCTTCGTAAACCAGATCATTCATCCAATGCTGAACGGACTTTGAAACAATTCGACGCTTCTTGCCGCCCTTGAAGTCATGGGCCACAGTGCCTTTATTCATTCCGACGACTCTCGTTCTAGACAAATGAGGTCGAGATGTGTCCACCATATACTCCATTTCGGTGTCTGTAAATATCTGGTGGAACACCACGAGATAAGGATCGTCCGAGACATGTTCCAACTTAAGAGGACCCAACCTCAAAAATGGATCTTGATGGTGAAGCCAGTGGCAGTGAAATTGTTTGACCGGACGGGTGTATCCCTTGAACGAGAACCCATTGCAAACGGACCGCATGTAAAACTCCTTGCCACTCTGGCAATTCAGGTTGACATAGGTGATGATGTTATCCCGAATGACCTTGGGTTGTTTGACCTTCTCGTTCATGTTTTTGTCAATGGTGAAGGGAAACACTTTATATGTACTGTCTGCCATAATTAACTTTTTGGTGATGTACTGATTATTCAGTCGGACTAAGGACTGTTTCATCAAATTGAATTTTTTCATGGTTTCATTGGATGGCTTTTCATGCTCTGGCAGGTCCGCAATTAAATTGAACGCACCCTTGAGGAACAAAATAGAAGTGTCGTACCAGGCCTTTTGAAAAGCCAGATCGGCCATCTTCTTTAAGTCAATATAGGTCATTCGATGTGGAGATTGCATGGACACCCGCTGGCCGGATGGAAACTTCGGAAGACTGATAATGCCCTGAGCCGCAAGGGTGGTGTTGAATTGATAAGTGTCTTCTAAAGTGACAAGACCGTACAGGGCCCCATAGTAGTCGGACGTCGTCGGAAAATTGGTGGTTGATTTGTTGAGGTCCCTTTTGAGCTCTTGCATTTCGTGGATAAGTTGCATCCGAGGGAGAGCAAGGCCATGGGTTTTGATCAGAATGTAAGTGTTGATTGGATTTTCGGTAAACGTTTCATCATTGTAATCATGACCATTGCTCCGGTTCAAGAAGGTCTCAAGCTTGTCCCGGATTTGAATCACCTTTTCCCTGTAGGTTTTGAGTTTTGATATGAGTTCCTTTTCCTGAATGTAGACCTCTTTGGTTTGACCGAAATTTTCGAACATGTGGAAATTGTATCCGCTTTCAATGTCAAAGGACAATGCCAAACCAAGGCACAGACCCCAAGGAATCAGTTGGATCCACAATTTCATGATTTATTTTTATTTCATGGATCTAGAAGAAGAGAAATCAGATTGTTTTGATTTGCCTTTGTGGAAAATCGACCAAAATTCATATTTCAATAGATCCCTTCAAAAGGTAGAACAACATCATTTGGGTCTAGAGAGCATGGGACTTTGTCGAATTGATCGTAATAATGGATCCATTTATTCAGGATCCACTTGGATCCCTTGAGAATGGGACAGCCTCCGTGGAGGAGTCGCTTATCACGGTGGCCTTTTCGGTCCAAGCCAAACCAAAAGGCCACTGAGCCCTTTCGAGGCCAAATCAGGACCTCATTGCCCGGATCTGCAAAGCCTGTGGCTCCACCGGCTTCCACATCTTCCAACCAGCCCATGACCGTGGCCATCATATCGCCCCATTTCAGGTACCGCTTAAACTTTGGATGTGGGGGAAGTTCGACACCTTCTATGTACCCATGGGGATCATAATGGGTCTCACAAAGGCCACCCAGGCCATAGTTGGTGGTTTGATATTCGGTGGTGGCGTACTTGGCGGTTGTGTTCAATCCCGTGGCCAGCTCCATGCGTTGCGTCAAGCGGAACAAATTGGGGAAGTGAATGGTGTAATTAAAGTCGCGCTCAAACTCGTGGAGATTGTCATGATAGGCTTGATATTCGAGATCGCCAATCCAGCATTGGACGGATTTCTGAACAATTCGTGTGACCTTCTTGCCTTCGTTGAGCCCTGCTTGCAAAGCTTCATTGTATGGATTGTAAAATCGGCCACGAGATAATCGCGGACGAGAGTATTCAATGAGAAACTCCAACTCGGATTTGGCCAAGAAGTCATGGAAAACCATGATAAGAGGATCTTTGGAAGCCACCTCCATCTTGAACGGCCCCAATTTCAGGTATGGATTGTGGTGATGGAGGAAATGACATTTTTGTGGCTCGACGGGAGTCTTCCGTAACATTTGGCCATTGCAAACCCGCCGAAAATGAGCGTCCCGCTCAAATCTTCCAAAACCGTTCAAATGGATTAGATGCTCTTCCTGAACAAAATCCGGCTGGATCTTCTTTCTCTTCAATTTATCGTTGACTATGTAGGGTAATATCTTAAAGTTGGCGTGAATGATCTGACCAGATTTGTAGAGGTTTTGATTGTTGAGGGTCATAAGATCCCTCCTCATCTTGTGGATTGCTTCCACTTCGGCCTTTGAAAGACCTGACTGATCCGGCAAAAGTTTCAAGACCATCCTCATAAACTCGATAGCTCGATCGTATAATCTAAGAGCAAA
The DNA here is from genome assembly GCF_007210705.1 of Tigriopus californicus. Taxonomy (NCBI): domain Eukaryota; kingdom Metazoa; phylum Arthropoda; class Copepoda; order Harpacticoida; family Harpacticidae; genus Tigriopus; species Tigriopus californicus. Next base: position 12,778,171 of record NC_081442.1, read on the forward strand.
CGCTTGTTTCCCTAGTATTAGAAAATCCTCAAATCCTAATGGATGGCCATTGGAGAACTTGAGCCGACCTTTTGGATAACTTTTGACGAGAATTACCCCCTTGGCCAATTGGTTGAGATCAAAGGAATATGTGTCATGTAAGAACACAAGGCCCTTAACTGCACCGTGAAAATCTTCATCATCGCCAAAAGTGAGATTGGACAATGGGACCTCGGGAGAGCCTGTCCAAACCCGGTTAGAGGATAAATGATCGTATTTGTCTTGTAATGACGACCTCACACTGAACAGGTGATCGATCAACTTCAAGTCAGAGCGATACACTTCTCTGGCCGACTCAAAGTTTTCGAACAGATTGAACGTGAACACATTCTCATTGTACACTTCCAACTTCTTCGTTTTCTTCGATGGTTGTTCCAATTTATGAAAAGACTCATTTTCACAATATGTCACTGACAACACACTCATCAAAATGAAATAGACTTTACTCATCCTTTCGAAATCGTCGGCAACAACATACTTCCTGTCAAGAGTTGCGCAAAGTTACAAAGCAGAAGTTCAAGCTACCTGTTATATGTTGTTGCCCTGTACTACATTTACGTACGTACTAGAATGTGAAACCTGTGCATGATTTGTTTGTACTGTAGTAGAAAGTGTTGCTATGTATCGTCATGCATGCATGGGTGATTTTTATGAGGTTCCTTTACATACGAAACTATTTATTTGACCTAAAATAAGCATAATATCTATCACGGTATCACAGAAACAATATTTTTTTCGTTAGTAAAACCCTTTAAAGCCTTCGTATGGGTCTCGTGGGTTCAAGCCACATGGATAATTTTGGAATTGATCATAGGAGAATATCCACTTATTCAGGATCCATTTGGAGCCCTTCAAGATGGGACAACCCGCGTGGAGTGTGCGGCTATCACGAAACCCTATGGGCGTCAGATCGAGCCAGAAGGCAGCTGACCCTTTGGTTGGCCAGACTGCGATTTCATGCCCAGGATCCAAGAAGGCCGTGGCCCCGCCTGCTTCGACATCGTTGAGCCAAGCCATGAATGTGGCAAACATGTCTCCGGTTAATTTGAGACCCTCTCGTTCCGGAGGGATTTCTAAGCCTTCTTGATATCCATGAGGATCGATATGAGCCTCACAGAGCCCGCCTAAGCCGTAGTTTGTGGTTTGATAGTCGGTAGAAGAGTATTTGCCCGTCACGTTCATCCTGGTGGCCATCTCGATCTTCTTGGAGAGTTTGTACATGATGGGAAGAAGGACTCGATATTCCGTGTCATGATCAATCCCATTCTCAATGAATTGAGCCACCAAGCTACTATCATCCCGGGTGTTGCTCTTGTATGCGATGTCTTTCAACCAGCATTGGACACTTTTGGCCACGATCCGAACTTTCCCCGCGTCTGCCGAATGAACTGGATCTAAACCTCGATTACTTTCATCTCGGTTTATAGACAATCTGGGTTTGGAATATTCAATAAGAAATTGAATCTCCTCTTCCGACAAGATCCCGTGAAATATCACGATGTAGGGCGACGTGGACACTATCTCCAATGGAAATGGAGCCAATCTCAGGAATGGGTTGTTGTGATGGAGGAGAGTACACTTTGGTGGATTTTTGAGAGTCTCCCGCTTCAATCTTATAAGAACCTCAGCTGTGTCCATGCTTTCCCCGCGACAAGTGGATTGAAAGAAATAGTCGAGACCTTTATTGCTTCCAAGATCGGCGGTGAAGTGTTTGGGAGCCATTTTTCCTTGGTTCTTCTTGGGCGTCAAGTCGGGATTGAGAAGCTTCTTGGTAGTGTGAAAGTGCTTGCCCACAAAACACTTCCGTTTCATCAGATATTGGTTGTTCAAATCGATCAGTTTCTTCTTCTGACCCTCAAAGAAGCCCAGAATATTCTTTGCATCTGGGTATGCTTCCATATGCCTTGGAATTAGGACATCATAGGCCTTAAACATGTCCACAGCCGAGGCGAATCGATTCTCAGCCAAAGCGATTTCTCCCATAACACCAAAATCAATGGCATCTAAAACCTCTCTGCTCTCAAACTCGATTTTGGTATGGGGAAGTTCCACTCCTTTGACCTTCCCTTGGGAAGCCTCTATGGGGTCAACACCATAGGTTTCGAACAGATAAAGAAGACCTCTCAAAGCCGATTTAGCGTCTTCAAACTTTGGAAAGGAGGTCATTTTCTCGTTCAAAACCTCTTTGAGGTCTTTTCTTGACTGCTTGATTTCCTTTGAAGACAAAGCGAGCCCGAGCCTCATCCATTGCTTGATCTTGTTAAACACATTGATTGGATGAGTATGATCCAAAGTCTCACTATGTTTAGCATTTTGAAGATAGTCTTTGGTCACTGAATCACGAACTTTGACCAAATTCGTCCGGTAGGTTTTGAGAGCTTCGTAGAGATACGATTCATTGTGGTAAATATTTTGGATCTGGTTGAGGTTCTCGAAAATGTTGAAGTCATAATCTATGAGACCAAATACATTAGTGGCACCATTTAATATGATTAAGCACAACCATTTGTTCATGATGTTCATGCAGGTTTCACTGTCATCACAACGTGTCAAGAATGAGAAGGACGGAGTTAAAATTGATGACTAACATTTTTTACCTGTGCCAAAAGTGATTGCTTGGGAATGAATATTTGTTAATTTGACTTTTGTTGTGTGTTAACGAACGATATGGCACGATAAAATAAAAACATTTCGAATTTGATGACAGTTCAAACCGTACGAAGCACGTAACGAAGAATCCGACTTGGGTCGTCAAACAAGAATATGGTGAATTCAAGTATCACGAAACCTCTCGGATTTTACCCATACAGTATATTGAATGTTTGAACTGGGCCTTAGGGCTGCTTATGTGAATCCAATGACCATCCAAATTGACGACTTTTAACCATGACTATAGGGAACATTGATGCTTTCAAGAGTTTTGGTAAATCGTCCAAAGGTAATTGTTTTTAAAATTGAACAATCATGAATACAATTTTTGTTCTGTACATCCGGATAACCTAATAAGGGGTTACAGCGACCGATTACGAAACCTCTGAAGGCGATAGTGCAAAATGTTTGTAATGCATTTGACCAAGAGCCTATCTCAGAAATACACTTTATTCGCGAAAGTTCAAAGGGTTAAGATATGTAAAAACTATCAGACTCCTACTTAAAGAAAAACTATCTATCAGACACTCTTCAACTCATTGAGAAACCATGGAAGTTACATATTTTTTTTAACTTGCAAATTCTTGTACTGATATTGCAAACAAAAAGCTCGTAAATTCTCTCTCTCCCACCCTTGTTAAAAATCTTAGTAATATATATATTTCAAGATATCATTTGTGTTTCAAGCTGTCCTTGTTCCTTTTTAATGTCTTAAACATTCTTACTTGTAAATACGTGGACACAAAGAAAAAAGTTACAATGTTTTGTGTTTTGCTGAACAAACATCCCAAACGCTCAATTGCATATTATACAATAAGATAAACCTTCGCGCTCACGTCACATATTCCGGAACCATCCCTCAAACTCACGAAGAGTCGTCGAAGACTACTTGTTCATGGACTGACTCACTTTCGACCCCCAGGGGTCTTTCCGACAAGTTAATAACAAATCCTCCTCGTCTGACATATCCTGAGCTTGCTACATGAATGAGAAGAGATACGTACGAGCACAGGGGTCATCATCATCTCTCCTACCTGAAATAGCTTTGGACAGTCGCCACAAGGGAGACCCTAGTCCAAGTGTCACCTTGCATTTCCTCAAGGCTGACATTTTGGTCCAACCAGTTCCAAATTAGCCTCATTCAGCCAAACCTCACACTCATCGGGAGATCCTCACCTAGCGCAAGAATGTCAGGCCGGTTCCCTGTCTCATGAAGGCTTTGATGTTCCCAATAAAAAGCATGGAACTGAACCTGAAGAGCTCAGTTTCCAACCCGATTTCACCTCGCGAACACCCGTCTTCAGAATAGAAGCTCCGTTCCATCCGCTCTATCCGTTCCATTAGGCTCCGTTCTCATCGTCAGAGAACGCCATAGAGGTTGGTTCCAAGATCGGTTGAAGAAGGCCAAAGACCACGGGAATAACGAAAGAGGAAGCAAACGAGCGGAGAGAAAAGTTTCCACGCATTGATCGCACATCCATTTCTCCTTTGTTGGGGTTAAACCGAGCGTTAATAGGAGGAGGTATCGTAAATCCAGGTAAGAGGGCCAAACGGAAAAAAACCGGGCTCAGCTTAAAGTTATTGCATGGGACGGGTGTCATCTGCATATGTATATCCTTATTTTTGAATTAGTGACGATTTTTTTGAGTTTGGTTGTTGTATCCAATTATGCAACGTAGACGCTTCTGGTCTTTTAGATATTGTTGCGACCCTTCCATATTCATCTGGTTCGGTGTAAGTGGTCAAAAAAGGAACAATATAAAATCTGGCCAATCCAAATATGCCGTGACATGGATAACAGATATCAATTTCAATGGGATAGTGACACGCAAAATGTTCGTCTATAAATCAAAAAGTGGGACGCGTGAGAGCTTTTTCCTCTGCTTAATGCTGATTAGGGTACCTATTTTAAAGCATGAAAGTACTTGTTTGAAAATAGAATTCACCCTTTTGTGTCTGCAAGGGCCAGATTCAATTTCAAAAATACTTTTCAATGAAGAGCGCATTATGGGCAAAAATGGCATTCGAAATTTAAAACGAAACAAGAATTTACATTGAAGTAGCAAGATGGTGGTTAAAACTGATAGAGAGGAATAAGCGAAGAGCAAAACATTCACTTAAAAAATCTCGGTGAATTCCGGAAGAACTTTGTAGCGTCATTTATCTCACTTTTCATTTGTACGTACATATACCTTCCGAATGATAGTTAATCCAACAAAGAACTGAATCTCGATTGCACCTATTCCTCATTCTAAAAGTACTAATCACACGATAGCGATAATGTTTTTATCGCTTTTGATTGAAGCTCCCCCGCCTAGTACAGAAAGCACAATATTTACCCTAAGCGACAATCACCGCAATTCTGCTCAGCCCTACCCTATTTTTGTGGAAGTCAGACATTGCCTTTTAATTTCGTGTCTTTTTAAACTGTCAAAGGCCGCAAAAGGTCTTCGTTCGTAATGTCTTCATGAACACGTCACATTCTGTAATGGCGGACGTTGGACGCCGGAATGCATTGTTCTCACACTGTTGCTCTCGTTGTTGCTCAAACTCTAATTGATAATAATGGTCCTGGAGAGGCAAGTGGTTTGGGCTCTTGGGCCTTCGGGAATCATGCCGAAACATTAATAAGCCATAAGCAAGAAGAATGGATGGCTTTGCTTGCATTCTTGCTGGATTGTGTACAGACACACTTAGTACAGCGAGCTGCGCTGCCTAGGATTGCGCATGGGTCTGGGCTCTCGAGGGAGTTCTAATCGAGCCATAGATCCAAGAATGAATAACTATCTCTCCTTCCCTTTATTTCTTGTAATGCCCCTGGAACAAGTCTATCCATTTCAAGTGTTCCAACTCGGGTCTGAAATTTGAGGCAGTTTTTGTGGTTGCAGATAATGAGAAAATGGTGCGGAATATCCACTTCCACATTGACCTTCCAAGTTCTTCTGCTCATTGTCTCATTGTCGCAAGGCAGTCAGACAATGGGGCCTTTGGATTGCAGGTACGTGCGATATTCTTCGTAGGAGAATCTTTCAAAGATGGACATTGGTTTTTGAAAATTTGATTAATTTGATGTATGTGGTGCCCACAATCTTTCAAAGAGAGTTAGGATTGTTTATGTTGATTTTTTAAAATCCCTAGTTTGATCACGTGTATATAATTCACCATGGAAATCGTTACTAACCTTTGCAATCAAGCTTTTTTCAGCCGCTTGCATTCCTCTATCTACCCTGATTCCCTTCCCAATGTCGCTCGAGAACAAAGAAAAAATACCAACTGGAAACAGTTGAGGAGTGAGTACTTCCGTGTGTTTTAACGACAGTTTTTTGGCCATTTCAATTTTTGTCAACACGTCGGGCCGTTAAAAACGCAACTAAAAACTGGTTTTTGATTGTAATTCGTCATCAAAGTCAAAAGCACTCACTCAGCACCAATTTTCTTCCTGTCTACTTTGGTCTTTACAGAGTCTTTCCATTTCATCCGGTCTGTAGAGGATTCAATGCCGGCAAGAGATCTGCGACTCCCCCTGAGCCCACCTCCCTCAAAACATACGCCCCTCCCAAAGACGCCTCCCACGCCTCCTCCTCCTCCTCCTCCAGCCACATCGAGCAAGTGGCAGGAAGCTCACCTAGACCCCTGGGATTAGACCCCGAGTGTTTGTCACCCAAAGTTTATGACGTTCTTTACAGAAAATACGCCTTCGCTCCTAAATGTCGAGGGACAACATCGAAACGATCTGTTCCTAATGTGATTCCCACTTTGGAGTCACCATGGATGGAACAAAACCTACCAGACACTTTAGGGTTAGTTTGCAACTTGTTAAACATACACTAGCTCACTTTTGTCTGCTGTCATCATCTATTTTAAGTGTGACCGAATTATGTTTAGTAAAGCCAAAGTTGCATTTTTTCAGAGAGGATACCTACCAACAAGTCTTGGAGAGCGATCACGTAATTAGCTCAAGTCTGAATCATTTTCATGGACTCTATAGAAAGGCCATGTCTTCTTTGGCTATTTCAGGTTCCGCCCAAGGCTGCAATCCAAAAGAGATCTTATGGGGGTGGACTTGAAGCCCTTCCCAACACCTTTTACCACCCATCGGCTGCGAAACAGATTTTGCCAGAAGAGGCTTATCTTTATGCATCCTACTTGGCCAGTCTGCCCAAATACCGGTCCAAAAGAACTTATCATGGCTTGACTTCTTCTCAATTGTTTTCTCCTTACCGAAGAAAGCGCTCTCTTCCTGAGCAAGTTGACCAAGATTTCCCCGATTCCTTCTCTTCAATTTTTGGTAAACGGCATGATCCACACTTCCTTGATCCATCCCGCGCATCAAACCTGCAACCAAGCCTGAAACGAGAAGAAATCCCAAGCTTTTCATCTTTTATTGGAAAACGCTATGACCCCTTCACACGTTTGACTAAACCGACTTCATACCAGGGTCTAAAAGATCATTGGCCCATTTTCGACTACTCAGACTGGAAAAGATCCGAATTCCCCAAGACGTTCTCCTCCTTTTCTGTTAAACGCTCCGACTCCCAAAAAGCACTTGAGAGACAAACAAATCAGCTTTCCAACTTCCCAACCTCATTCTCTTCTTTCATAACAAAAAGAGCGAGCTCCCCACTTGATTCATTTTCCTCCTTTACTGGGAAACGTTCTAATTTGCCTTTATCTTTTTCTGCCATTTCCGGAAAAAGATCACATTTGCATTTGGGACCTTTATCCCCTCTAGGTGGTAAGAGATCTGATTCCCCCCTTGAATCATTCACATCCTTTACAGGCAAGCGATCAGACTCCCCATTGGATTCCTTCTCATCTTTTACGGGCAAAAGAACAGACTCCCCAGACTCTTTTTTTTCTTTCATTACCAAACGTTCTGACTCTCCTCTGGAATCATTCTCAGCCTTCACAGGAAAGAGGTCTGATTTCCCAGAATCATTTTCTTCTTTCATTGGTAAACGCAGCTCTGACTCACCCTTAGACTCTTTTTCCTCTTTTACGGGTAAGAGGTCCGACTTTCCTGAATCCTTTTCTTCTTCTACTGGAAAACGCTCAGATTCCCCATTAGATTCCTTTTCCTCTTTCACTGGTAAACGCTCGGACTCTCCACTTGAATCTTTTTCATCCTTTACAGGGAAAAGATCCGACTTCCCAGAATCATTTTCGTCTTTTACTGGGAAACGTTCGGACTCCCCACTTGACTCCTTTTCCTCCTTCACTGGGAAGCGCTCAGACTCCCCACTTGACACGTTTGCCTCATTCACAAGGAAACGTTCTGACTCGCCCCTAGAATCTTTCTCGTCCTTCACAGGGAAGAGGTCTAATTTTCCTGAATCCTTCTCCACATTTACTGGCAAACGCTCTGACTCTCCCCTGGACTCATTTTCCTCTTTCACAGGGAAGCGATCTGACTTCCCTGAATCCTTCTCCACATTTACTGGCAAACGCTCTGCCTCTCCCCTAGACTCTTTTTCTTCATTCACAGGGAAGCGGTCCGACTTCCCTGAATCCTTTTCTTCCTTTACTGGCAAACGCTCTGCCGCTCCCCTTGACTCATTTTCTTCATTCACAGGGAAGCGGTCCGACTTCCCTGAATCCTTTTCTTCTTTCACTGGCAAGCGCTCAGACTTCCCCAAGACACTTTCGTCACTTACTGGTAAGCGATTGTTGGACCTTCCCCAGACACACACTCCCTTTGATGTCAAGACACACAGCTCAATGGAGAAACTTTATATGAATCAATTCACCCACCATACTAAAACTCAGTCCAAACACTCACCTAATTCCAACCCTTACAAGGACCTGAACCACCCTGGCGATGAGGCTGTTCCTCTAACTTTCAGTGCCCTCTACCCAAACTTGAATATGTGGACAACTCATGCATCCCAAACTACCAAACCTCATCGCTCTGGAAATGCCAAACGTCGGATCAACAATGGTAATGTGCCTGCATCTCCTCTACCCCATCTTGTGGAATTGTTTCCTTCATTCTCTTCTTTCTACAAGGCCAAACGATTAAGTGGAACTATTGGATCCAATAAGATCATCGAGCATGAGCCCTCAAGAGAGATGCTTCCAGCCTTCTCGTCCTTCTATATTCCTCAAAAAAAGTTTTACATTGATCCTCCTAAGATAAGAGTTTTGCCTCATAATTACTTCATGCCCTTTATCTAATCAATCAATAACATGAAATATTATCCTTGACAATCCTTGTGATCTTGAAGCTCTCCTATTACATTTGTGTACTCTCCAAGTAGTTGGTCATATTGACAAGATGTTCGTTCCCATTTCACTTAAATTGTTACTTTCGTCACTAGTACTGGATTATTAAACCTCTTTCTAACTGGTTGGGCTTTTCGACACTTCAGACTTGTATATTTGGGGAGACTTTGACAACTTGGTGAATCTTGTTGAAAAAATGTCTGATATGAAATGTGTCGACCCCTTTTCTCCCCGAAACAATCTATTACATGTGTTTTCTTTGTTGTAAGGTATGTGCTACACTATGAAGTCATTGAATCATGTCTAAGCTCTGAAAGAGAAACTGCCTCTCTACTATTATTTTTAGCATATTATTGATGATTTGAGCTCACAGCTCGGAATCACTGTCAAATACACTGATGCTGCAAATCACCAAACATTCCTTTGTAATATTCTCTCCGCCGGGAAGTTTGAAACATTAACGGGAAAGGTACATAAACATTTTATTGACATTCAACATGTAAAATTGTGCAAGATTTGTAATCAAAAAATATCAAAGCCCCCAAAATGGAGTGTTCCATGTCGGCCTCTTGTTCTTGGTATGTTCTCTTTTCCGAAACTTTGAAGGCTTCCGCTTGGCCTCCGATTTGCAATGGAGGTCTTTGATGAACACCTGGCCTTGCATGCACTTTTGCCACTCGCATCCAATTTCATCACTCACTTCATCATGGTCAATTATGAGGAAAGTACCGGCGGTCAGCTTCATTCCATATTTTTTCATGAAATCACGGGAAGATCTAAGAGGGGAAGAGCGAAAACAATGGGGACTTATTGGATCATTTTAAAGTTATTTAAATCCGTCAATCACCTCAAAGGGCCTCGACCAGCTGACATAGTTGGGCTGCAATTATCTGTAGGGCCTCCTTCGTTGGAAAAATCAAGTTTTCCAGGTTGCTTGAACACGAAATAACCAAATCTGAAATGCCAAAAGAACGTCAGGCACTAGGATCGAGGTTTTGATTCGATTTCGATTCACTTAAAACTAAATTTTTATCGTCATACCATCTTTGTGGCTTCAACCAATATTTGTGGTCCAGCACGTATCTCTCAAATCTTACCTATGCTGTCCATCACCATCTGGCAAAACTAAGGGATGAATGAGATCTAAAATGACCTCGCCAGATTCAATATCATCCTCTTTGATGTTTCCAACAAACCAATGCCAAAACTCAGAAAGTGACCTGAAAAAAAAAAATTAATGAATCATAGTTTCCCTCATCGTGCCTGGTGCGTAAAACAACCTAAAATTGACCGGTCGTATATTCTTACCTATTCTTTCTGTTATTGATATCCAAGTTGGATAACACAATTGAGTAATAAGCATTTTTCTCCGCATCCCACCGCATGGTTGGGTTGAAGCGAGTAACTCCCGCCGATAAACTCATGCCAGGATATGTTCGAACAGTTCTATATGTCAATTCAAGCAGATGATCTGGTGGAGCATCAAAGATTTGTGGGACAATCTGTAACGAATGGCTACCCTTAAAGAGCAAATTTCAGCTGATATATTCATACGAGCAATCCAACCTCATTGCCAAGAAAGATGTCGCCAACCAGTTGAGCATATTTGTCCTCACATTGAGGACCCTGAGATTGTCTTTGCACTCTGGATTTCGCCATATTCTGTTCCTTCAAGGCCAATGCCTTCTTTCTGTCTTGTTCCTGCTTTAACATATTCAGCAACACTTGGATTTGTTGCTGCTTTCGAATCTCATAGGCTTGTTGTTGTTGTAGAAAGGTTTGTTGGGCATAGTTTGGAACCTGATTGACCACCTGGTAACCTTGGTTGTTGTGTGTTGGGTAACTTTGCCGTGGTCTTCGGACAGTTGCATCCAATGGATTGACTTGCCTGGATCCTGCATTGCTTTGGAATCGACGTTCCCCTACACCTGCCCGATGATGACCTCCATGCCCATGCCCATGAGATTGGGATTGGTGATGAGCCACGTATTTGTGCAAGTCATAGCCGTCTAGCAGAGAGTGAGGAATCCGGGATTCCAAAAGTGGATGACCAGGATCGTAAGTGGCATCAAGGACATTTGGAGGGCGAGGTTGAACCCAATGATGACCATTATGGTAAGCAGAAGGAAGATAATGGGGCTCGGCATCAAATCCAAGTATCTTCTGATCATGACCGTCGTAAGTGTTATCGAGCTCAAACGGATCAAGGTAGAAAGGGTCAAAATCTTTGAATAATCGCTCCTGGGCTTGGACATTGCCTCTTTCTTGAGAGGAGGGTTGTGGTTCTTTAGAGGCGAAACCTGGAATTCATATTCGGTGTGTTAAATTTACAGAAACATGGTAAAAGCGCAATGAACGGTTTTCTTACCGATTTTAACTACAGCAAAGATGCCTAACACCCTCCACGACAAGCCCTTCATGCTTGAATCACTAGAGCTCTGGCTTCAGGGTAATTTGATGAATCTGCAAGAAATGACAGAAAATACAATGACAAAGGACATTTTAGCTATGCATTCATCATAAAAGTGAAGAATATCCCGGCGTGTACAAGGTAAAATAAGAAATTTATTTCAGTCAACGAAACAATTGAAATAAGACATATTTTGGCACTGGCCAATATGGCAAGTTGTACAAACCACCAATTTGATGATCATGTTCCTAGCTATCTACACACGATTTATAAAAGCCATGATTTTGATGTGACAATGGAAAACGTTCGCCCTAATTTCCACAGCGGAGGGGGCTAACCAGATTGATTGTGTCCCCGATGCATTTCTGCCATTCACAAGCAATCTCCATGCTGGCATCACTGTAGTCTATGATGAGAAAAGTGGCAGCTGTGAGCTCGAGATTGTATTTTTTCTGGAAGTTTTTCGTGGACCTAAAATAGTAAAGAAACTTGAGATTTCTATTTAGGAAGGTTGAAGAATGTATAAATGCGTTTGTACCTGAACGGACCACGACCATTTGACATATTTTCACTGCATGAATCAGTTGGGCCACCCTCTGCCGAGTAATTCAAGCGCCTAGGCTGTTTGAATACAAAATAACCGAATCTGAAACGACAAAAGAATTATAATTGACAAATAAACGCATTTAGCATTAATATGGCAATGGAGAGTAACACGAGTTTTTCATTGCCAGGTTAGCTAATTCTTAAATCTGTGAAGCTTCTTATAAAAAGTTTTCGAAATTTTGGGATCGTTTCATCAAGTAGTAAGGATTGAAACAGTGCATTTAGTGGAAAGCAATGAAGAAAATTATTTCAACCCATAAACTTTGTCAAACCGGATAGACGAAAAAAGCAGGTTCGCAAATGACCACGTGATGGCCTCCAAATTGAAGGTTAGGTAACCTTCAAATATGTAGTTCTTCAAAAGATCTTGAATTGACAGTTGGAAAGTTTTAAACAAATATCCAATGGCTGCGTTGCTAACACAAGTTGAATGCCGCTTGTTTCAAACAAAATGACCATAAATGCCCAAACTGGCGCTTATTACATGAATGTTTATGAAATTTGACAACAGTATACCTAATAAGCTTTAAGATGACTCAAACCAAGTGGCTTGTTGACTGATGCTTTTAGCAGTTTTTTTAAAGGACATGTTATGCGTTTTTGATCGACAGCTAACTTTTTGACAAAGTAAAGGAAGCTTAGTGCACTATTCTGACATCAAAAAGTGTGATCAAAAGTCTTGAGAGCACAATTGAAACATAGTTCGTAGCAATTTTAGTACCGTGTGTGAAAATGGTGCTCCTCCCCTTGGAGGAGCATTTGCGAAATGTTTAAGCCAATGTAAGTTTGTTCATTGTTAGGACTAAAAAGTGCATTTCTCTTCATTGAGCTAGAGGTTATTTTAACATGAAATAAAAGCAACGTGTTTGCAACTTTTAAAGTACAGTGGGTTGTCAAGAATTAGCATTTAACAAGATTATGATAAGATGAAAGCAAGGAATTTCAGTGTGTTTTTCTTAAAGGGTGCCGGTATTGTTTTTACGCAACGATTCAAGTTTCAATAGAAGCGTTTTTGTCAACTAATTTAAATGCAAGTTTTTCTTTTCGAACATCTGTGCTCCTTTCTGTCAAACTTCATAAATTGCCATTTCATGTAGTTAACTTTATCACATGGAAAATCTCGGACTAGTACTACAGCTAAAGCCCTTTTAGCCTTCATTAGTATTCTGGTCGAAGATAAACAAGGAAAACTACAAGATTACAGATAGTGGAAAGAAAACTGCATAAAGATGCAATCCATGTACTAAAAGTCCCATAAATAGCTTGTTAACTATTCTGAATTCAACCAACGTCGTGAAAACTAGAAATTTAATTGCGGCCAAATCATTCTTTTCTTGGTCAGGAAGACATTTCCATGGAAATTCTCATGAAAAGCCAGAGAAACTACTTGCCTGTGGTTACCGTCTCCTTCTGGCAGAACAAGAGGGAATAGAAGGTCGAAAATGACGTTGCCATCATCCACGGAATCTCCGGGAACGTTAGCCACAAACCAATGCCAAAACTCGGATAGGGTTCTGGAAAGAAAATCCATTCAATGAGTGTGTTTGGTTCATTGAATTGGATTGAAAATGGTGTAATATGTGCGGTATCCAGATTCCATAGAGCTGAAACTCGGACCTTGGTGAGAAGACAAGGACATCATCCCACAGAATCAAAGGAAATAAGAACGAAAGATCTCGAGCTTGTCCGAAACGAAATCTCAAGCTATCAACAATCGACTGACCATCTGACACGAACTGAGCGTCAAAAGGATCGTTTATCAGGCAATATTATTCCTACACAACTGTTCTTTGACCATGAGACTTGTTCTGGAATTGAAGTACACGATCCTACTCCACACGCCCTTGATTCAAAATCCATGCCAAGTGCTTTGGTCTTGAGGCACTATTTGAAAAGAAGTTCAGGATTTTCGGAATCAAGTTCAATACCTCGACGAATTGAGCCCATTGATCGGGATTCCGGATTAACTCACCTGTTCTTACGGTTGTTGATGTCTAAATTGGACATGACAACGGTATAGTAAGCATCGGGCTCGGCCGGCCAATTCAACATGGGCTTGAATCGCGTGTCCTCCGCTGTGAGTTTCATGCCCGGGAAAGTTCGAATCGTTTTGTACGTGAGATCCAAAGGATACAATGGGGCTTTGTCAATGACGTCAGGAATCACTTCGTTCCCCATAAAGATGTCCTCCAGTAGATTTTTCAAAGCTGAATCACTTCGACACCCATCCAAACCCGACGACTACAAACAGAGAAAACTTTCAATTGAGAATTGATGTGGATTGGGCAAGAGTTCTCAATCCCTGTAAGGTGCAAATTATCAGGTCTGGTCTGGCCTGGCCTACCCATGCCAACGGTGTTTTTCTTTGCTAACTAAAGCCCCCTCATTTCTACCATATGACGCCTGTGCAGCGACTATGGATGTGAAATGAGGTTTTGCTCTGATGTTGGGCATGGGACTAGCTTTGCATTTCAGATGCGATACTTTGAAGCCCAATTGTATATCTTGTTACATTAATTGCAAATGATTTAACGCCCACCTGTTGTTGTCTGGATTCCTCAATGATTAACCTCTCCGAGAAGGGGTTGATTGCACCGGCCAGGTTGGAGACAGAATCGCTCACTGTATTCACGCCGCTGTTCACGTTGTTCAGAATGGTATTACCGGCATTGGATAGGCCATTGTCGATATTATTTGAAACACTACCTCCTCCACTATTACTGCCGAAGGAGTTGCTGCTGCCGACACCATTATTGCTGAAGGAGTTGGCATTGTTATTTGAGGCCACTAGATTGGTGCCACTGTTGGTCTGGCCCGGATTGTAGTTTGCACCAAGGCTGTTTCCGGTGAGAAAGTTTGTTCCTCCGGTATTGGAGTTAGATGACAGTAACGGGTTTGTGCTCCCTGTGTTGAAGTTATTACCACCCACTGCGACATTCCCTTGAGGAATGCCATACGAATCCTGGTCTCCGTTGGAAAGTCCGTTGGCACTTGTAATGATATCTTGATTTCCACCACTAGTAAAACCATTGTTTCCACCATTCACAAAACCACTGTTTCCATTATTGAATGTGCTCTGGAGCGAGTTACCCGTGTTGTATGTGTTTTGTGCTGTAGAGCCAGTATTAAAAGTACTTTGGGCTGTACTTCCCGTGTTGAACGTATTCTGGAAGGCATTGTTATTCCCAGTGGAGTAGGATGACCCCACGTTAAATGCATTATTTGAATTTCCTCCTCCTCCTCCTCCATTTAGGATGCTAGCTTGTGGAGACCCATAAGCATCAGGTGGTGAAGATTGAAAGTCGTTGTTGATATTTGAGCCACCAAATCCACCCCCAAAAGAACCCCCTCCAAAGGATCCACTTCCTCCTCCTTGATAAGCGTTTCCACCAGTGGCAAAGTTGTTGTTATTATTATTATTGTTGTTGATATTATTAAAGTTGTTTTGTTGCTGTTGTTGTGGGGCATTATATCCGGTACCTCCCCCGCCTAAAGGTTGGCCTTGAGGAGCTCCGTAACTATCGCCCCCGCCTCCTCCTCCAAGTGGTTGACCTTGAGGGGCACCATATCCTGAATTTATCACTGGACCTTGTGGGGCTCCATAACCAGATCCAATGGCAGGAGCTTGGGGAGCCCCGTATCCTGAACTAATAGCAGGTCCTTGAGGCGCACCATATCCTGAATTGGTTTGCGGGGCTCCATATCCGTTACCGCCCCCTCCACCCCCATTGCCATGCTGACTTCCAAACCCAGACCCCCCTCCTTGATTGCCACCGTATCCAGAGTTACCACCTTGATTGCCACCATGTCCTGAGTTGCCACCATGACCGGAGTTGCCACCTTGATTGCCTCCATAGCCTGAATTTCCTTGTTGTGGTGCACCGTATCCAGATTGAGGAGCCCCATAACCAGAGCCCCCTCCTCCTCCTCCTCCTCCGCCTCCTCCTTTCCCATAGCCTCCTCCTCCTTTGCCTTTGCCCAAGCTCTTCAAACCGTTGATAACTTTGGCCTTTATGGCCGGAATAGCTTGCGCTGCTTTGTCCAGAGCATTAGCTTTCTGAGCTAGGATTTTGGCGCCAGCTCGGAGAAGTCCAGCCTTGGCATGGAGGAGACCGGAGGCGATTCTGCCTTTAGATCTTAGGACTCCTGCCTTAAACTCAATGGGATCGGGAAGGTTCAGGTCGAGCACAGGGATCTCGATTGTCTTTAGTTTCACCCCTTTGCTCTTGCCACCTCCACCTCCTTGATAACTAGGCTTCTTATTTGGAGGATTATAACTGGGGCGTTGGCCACCCCCTCCTCCTCCTCCTCCTCCATAGGATGAACTGGGTGCGCCGTAAGATGATGATCCTCCTCCTCCCCCACCCCCAAAGCCTTTACCGCCACCCCCACCCCCGCCTCCTCCTCCGTATCCATTGCCATTTCCTCCTCCTTTGAAGAACCTCTTCCCGGCAGTTAGAGTCTCGAAGAATTGAGCTGAAACATAAAAGATTGTCAGAAGATAAGATCCTAATCCATTCCTGGGAATTTCAATTTAGAGCTGGAGGTGCTATTAGGAACGCAGCCTATTGTCATTGGATTTTTCCCAAATCAAGTGTTTCAATCACGGTACCAAAATCCTCCTTACCTTCTTGATGGGAAAGTTGAATTATTGGCAGAGATAGGAAGACAATCAAACACAGCCTGGGTAAGGAAATGAAAGATGGATCATGGATGAAAACCCGCCACATTCATTTGAATCATCAAAAAAATAAAAA
Source organism: Tigriopus californicus (assembly GCF_007210705.1). Lineage (NCBI taxonomy): Eukaryota > Metazoa > Arthropoda > Copepoda > Harpacticoida > Harpacticidae > Tigriopus > Tigriopus californicus. Next base: position 12,794,854 of record NC_081442.1, read on the forward strand.
ACAACACTTACCTTTCCATTATGAACGGGTTGATTATAGCTAATACTATTTGGCGAGCTGGTTGTTGCGATGTTGTCAGGCACTGTTCACATGATTATCACTGCATTTTGAGAAACGCGAGTATTCGATTCACTGCTCTCTAGCTAAGGCACGACTAAAACCACCGTCAACCACGAGGGGAAAAACTCCTCTGAAAAAGTGAGGTTTTCTTCGGACGGGCGCCGACGATTTAAAATTTCCTTGAGGCTATTACAAGGACATATGGACTGAATACGGACACGACACCCAATCAACGGGACGAGTGCGCTTCATCACTGAGCCGATTGCCTTCGGCAATGAGACATTGGCGGACTAAAATTGAGCTTTAGTTATCATGTACGTTGTTATGTAATGTATCGTCATGCAAGTAAAATTTCTCTTTTGGGACACATTTTTTTTATAAAACTGACGCAATTGGTTTTGATTGACACATTGTTACATATACATGAAGTTAAATATGAAAACCTTGTCATATTATCATCATCATAATGGCAATTTGACATTCCTTGTCCATACTAATAGAATATTCATCGATTTGTAACATTTTTAAAGGCAGATGAATGCCAATGGTATTTAAATTTCAAATATTCCCAAAAATTCCTATCCCTCTGTAGTTTCAAAAATCCGACTGTCATGTCCATGGCAGAGATATGGACCTCCAGGTCTGTGAGTTTCTGCGTCAGTTACAATCCTACAACTTCTCCGGCAAAAGGAACTCGCCTGAATGTGTACGAATAGTATGCAGTATACGGTAGTGGCCCTCATAACTTGAGTCAAATAGGACGCACGTCCTCGAGAGAGAAACAAATCAACGGAGGAAAGACCATCTGTTACTTCGTCTGGTTGGTTTGGACTTCCAGAGGGACAAAATACGGCATCTCGGCCAAAGTATTCATGGAGAGAAGGACTACAAACTCAATTGAAGATGCTGACAAGACCACCAACCAAACTGTCATGGATCACGAATTCAGGAGGCTTCTTCACCATCCAATGAATTAGCAGGATTGCTTCATTTGGTTTGGTGCAGCATCATCTGCATTTGAGGTCCAGTCCCACTTACTCAAGAAATAGAGTTCTGGATAGCGTAAACTATGCAAGTCTGGTTGGTTGGTTGGTTGGTTGGTAGGATGGTTGAAGTGAGAGGGAAGACAAATACTATTAGGGTGCTATTTTCTCACGTTGTCATCACTCGAGGGAGCTTGATTAGAATCAAAAGTCTCATGCTTCCATTTGTGTGAATCGTCGTTAGTGAGTGAAAGTTCGAGCATTGTGGACAAACGGAACTAATTCCTCAGAAAGGTATTATCCACCTCAAACAAAAGGTTTCGAGGATTGTCTTGTGCTGATCCGACGACCACAAAGTCATCGAGAGTTTTACAGAAAATTTAGTAGAGGTTCAGTGGAATGTTGGAGATGAATGTTGCGTTGAGGATAGTAAGTTTTTTTCTTTGAAGATTCTGGGATTCTTAACCGATAATGGGGAATGAAATTCCCTGAAAGTCATGTAATGTAGTAGTTTGGAAAATATTTGGCCGTGTAAAGAGTTCGAATTTGCCGCCCTAGGACACCCTGAAACGACAGGCTGGTCTGACATTGTTATAAAAAAACGATCCAAGTCTCGTTTAAAACTTAAATTACAGGGGGTCGCCAAATGTATAAAATTTTCTAAGGGAGACCGGTAGCACGTGATATAAAATTGACGCGTGATTCAAAACAAAGAAGGATTTTATGCTCTATAACGAGTTTTTTATTCAACGGGTTGTGTTTATGCCGTATTTTGCATGGGATACCCGGTCTATCCATAAAGCTTTGCCTTATTCCACGTTTAAGGCAATGAGAATGAAGACATTTAAAGACGTAGGGAATTAGATAACGTTCATACCATTGATCTTCTTGATTGATCGCTTTACCTTTCCTGTTTGAAAATGACAATGCAATAGTCAACCCTAAATCGGCAACAAACTGGGCACTATGGCCCATTTATCAAACATGGATCTGGTCACATACTTCGGACCAGGATAGAACTTAACTAATGTCGAGTGTAAGAACTAATTTACTTAAGACAACGTTTAGAGGAGTCTAGGACATCGAAAATATGCCCATTTCAACTTTGAGTGATTTCACCGCAGATAAATATTAAAAGATATGAATTCAAGTGAAAATAGGAAAAAAATGGAAATTCGTAAAAAAAAAAAAAAAAATGAGGGTGTTAAGGGTGAAGGTCTAGGTAGGAAAGATTGTTCAAAACAAAAGAAGCCTTGCAAGTCCTCAAGAACTTGGTGTTCAGTGAATTGGTCTGAAGTCGAATCATATTTTCAATGTTTGTTCGGTCACTCAAGGGGTGTTCGACTGTCGCCTGGATTGTTGCAAAGTGTGGAGACACTTAAATCTTTTCCCTCTTGTTTAGTCCCTCTACGGTTGCAAACGGGTTTCTAGTTCGTTTGATTGGTCTGCATATGCTCTTCGAATGTCCCATTGTTATCATTAATTGTTCGCAGATTTTTTACCAAGTCAACCACACCAATTGGATCATGACTGTCATTTAAATAGGACGGTTTGCCCATTTAACTGGGATCTAAATAAATACGTTTGAATTTCCCACCACTTCGTTTCATGTCCATTTTTCCAATCATAAACACGATCAAAATCATTTACAGATTTAGAGCGTCGTTCAAATGTTGACCAAAAATTAAACTCAGTATGAAATGTAATATCTTATTAAGGGTCGAGAAAATATTTGGTCCTTTTGAGCAAAACATTATTTCTTCATAGTTTCAAAATGACGCCAAATATTTCTAATTTTCCTCCCAAAAGTACGAAACATTTCTTTTTGTTTTGAATATCTAAACATCAACACCTCATATCTATTCACTTCTATTTAAATTAATTCTGCTGGGTGTTTAATTGGGAGCATACATTTTAGTCAAAAGTAAGATTTCATATCAAGAAAGTTAACTTTCAATTTTATGATGCCCATCACTGGTTTCGTGTAATCTAAAACAAAAATGATACTTACTTTTGAGGTGGTTTTGCTATTTCATGTCAATTTTCAAGAAAAAAATGTTGTGGGAAAAATATTAGAGTATAAGCATGGTGAAAACGATATTGAATATACATTCAAACCAGGTTGACCCCCTTTCAACTCCATTATTATAAAAAACGAATTTTCTTTACTTAATTGTAGTCGGTTCTAGTGACCGTAGAGGCTTAATGCGCGTTTTGAGAGCACCTTCAAGCCCTCGAGAATCCAGGCTAGTTCGAACAATGAAGTTCACTTCTCTTCTTTCTCGGGCTCCTTCATTGTTTAATTTGTTTCCTTCTAATATTCGTAGGGAATACGTAGGCCTTATTGATCCGGTAGCATCTTTCAAGTCAGACTTGGACAAATCCTTAACTAGCATTCCAGATCAACCGTATATTCAAGGACTAGCTCGGTCTGCCAACTCAAATTCGTTGGTAGACCAAATATCATATAAAGATTGAAAGGTAATAAATACACGAATTATAACCTTTCATTTAAATACTAATGGGGATTATATTCCTTGTAGCGGTTAGAAAAGCCCGTGGAAAAACAAACCAAAAAAATGCTCAAGAATTGACAAAAAACTTCCTCTTTACTTGTGCAGCAGTTATTTGCTCTATTGCAATTACCATTTCACACAACTGAAGTAGACTTCTTCCATTTGTGAAAATTCAGAGGTCTCTTGTTTTTGTTTGGCATAGAGGAAATAACGAGAAGGGTTTCGTAGAGTCAGCTGATGTGTAGCATTTTCCATATAGTTCCTCTAAATATTTCATTAAACGCCAAAAAGTGAAAATTTCATTTTCTATTTCCAAAAGAGCAAGACAGTTTGAAAACTTTTTTTTTATGATAAAAAATATCGACCCCTTTTTATGTATCAGTAACGGAGTAGCTTCTCTAACGGTGATATAACAAGGATAGACAAAATGGGACCAATGATTGATCCTTGGGGCGCACCAGACGCTCCGTTTTGTCGTCAAGATACATTTTTAGCTTCAGATTTAGAAGCTTTTGCAAAACTTCTGGAACTTTTGTTGTTACTGATTTTGGACGGTAATTTACCGGCAGACTTCGCCTCTCTGTCTTATAATTAGGACAATGTGTGCGTAGAACTGTACAGTTGCACTATTTAGACCTCAAAGAGCTACTTGACTGAGGGACCGGATTGCTTGGGCAACATACATTATTTTCATCACTTATGATATCACGTAGTGAACGAGTGTCATTATCAATGCTTGCGTCACATCAAATATCAAAATATTTCCTAACATAGTTGAAAAACAAAAAAAATGAGAGATGTCACACCATCAGGATTAGGGAAGCTCGAAAGCCTCAAGTCCCTGATGGCCGTTAAAGCATCTTGATCTGTAACTATAAGATCATCAAGTTGCTCAATTTGACTAACCTCATCAATCTCAACAGACTCGTCATTAGAACTATTAGCTATTGCTTCTAAACTCAGTGGGGTTGAAAACACGCTAGAGAACTGATCTCCTAGCATGTTAGCCATAACCTCTACATTGTTCATGGCTTCACCATCGACCTCAAAGGGTCCTACTGGGTGTTTCATCTTTCATGATCATGAATATGACATTTCAGATGAAAAGGGGCAAAGGAATATCGTGCCAAATTCGTCCTAGATATTTTCAGATATGTGAGCTTGGAGAATAATAGTGTTTCCTTCGAGCCATGATCCTAAAAAGTATTATTCAAAGACAAAACACAGTGTATAACAAGCAAAAAACGGTGTCGGATCTGCTTGGGGGGAAATCGAGCCAAGCCGGAATTCTGGAATTGTCCAAAAACGATTCATACTTAGACAAATGTCTCTAGCGCCCTGATCAAGCAATCACGGTAGTCACCTGGGGATCATGGCTTCCTACGGCAAGGTCATGGTGCCTTATTCTTTTCGATCCAAATGAAATTATCAAGCTGAGGTGAACCGCAATAACCTGGCTGAAGGCTTATTCCCCAAATGATAACAATATCTGGCTGGACTCAGGGTAGAGAATTTTCCACAGGTCCATCGGGGTCAAACATGCATGGAGTCCTATTTCTGGTCCAAGGGTATGAAGCATCCAATGTCATCCGATTTAAACCCTCTGGACTATTCTACTTCTAGCCTCAATCAGGTTAAGATGGGGAGGATGTCTCACATCCTTAAATAAATGCCTAAAGCCCACTTCAAGAAGAGCTGGAGTGATAGGACTCTGGAGTTCATCTTGAAGTTTTGCCTCAATGTTCAACCATATTTTTGAATGAATGTTATTGAGACTTTTTGGGATAGTATTTGTAAAACTTAATTACTTACACAATACAGTAGAGTGTCTAAAATAGTAAGATACAACGCACATTATGGGACAAAAAAAACTTTTTTAAGGTTTCAAAAAATCTTTTAAAAGAAATTTTAACGCAAGAACATTGAGTCCAAAAACTGAGGTTTTTTATTTTGGACGAAAAAGTATTTTAATCACGTTAATTAGTAAAACTGTGACAGTTTATTAAATTGCAATACTACATGAATCATTCCTTTCATGAATAAATGAATTGGAAGTCTAATTAAATCCCTTGACAAAGAACTATCCAGCCTCTAAAGTATGGGCTACCTCTCAAAATTTGATTGTGACGGCATCTTCCTTTCCTGCTTCAATGCCCCAATAAGACATTTAAGTTTGGAGAGAGCATATTTTTGCCCAAATTGATTGTTCAGCACATCTTTCGTACGATTTTCCCAATTGAGTTCCACTTAATTCAGCAGCTTGGTAAAAAGTCAAACACTTCAAAAAAACGTTTCGCAACTCCTATATTGGGAACGATCAAGAAACTTGGGACTGTGCCGTATTCAAAAGAAGGTATAAAATACATAAATACTGAACAATTAACAATTTCCACAACGTCCATATGCGTTCCCCTATCCAGATCTTAGGGAGAGTCAATCGAAGTTAACGTTGGTTTTTGACGTTCTTTTTTTTGATCAAAATTCCAGATCAACCGGAAAGATCGTAAGCCAAGTATTTAAAAGTGTGTGTATAATTCGGGTGAAATGGAGAACGTATGAACGGGTCAGTGGACAATTCCAGAATGATGAGGTGGCATAGAGATAGGGGAAATAACCGGTCATGCAAGAACGGAACAAACTGGCTATGTTAACTCAACCTCAAGCAATCATTACATCAACCTGATTTTCAAAGGCTAATTTTAGCTTTCGTTTTGGGTCGTTTGCGAAGCCCTGTATTTGTTCCACAGAAGCATCTGCCAGCAAGGGAAATATTCTAATGCCTTGCAAAAACATGCATACATAAATCTCTGATCTTGTACTGCTGGTATTCACAATTCCAGTGGTGACAAGGAAGTCCACAAAATGGAAAATAACAGCCTCAATGACACAAATGAGCTACGTCTATTTTCTTCACCCCATATTTCTACTAAACTTCATGATGAGAAATTAACCACTATTGAGAAAATAGCCCTTTTTTGAGGAATTTGCCAAATCAGACATTTCTAAGAGGCAGGTTCACAGGTAAATTGAATGAACCGGAAGTTTAGGTCAAAGGGAAGGAATACTCGTACAAATACACTTTGTGATTGTCAAAGAATGATAACTAATTCTCTGAATGGTAACATTTCTAACGAGCAGTTACTTTCAAAAACACACATATGATTCATTTGTCTTGTGACCAAGGTTGACGATTGTTAGCTAGAAATACATTTTTATACATTAACATGGTATACATACCACTTTTTACCACCATTCAGGTGCATTCTCGACAAGGACCATTGGCCGACTTTCTATATTCAGGTTGAAAAAATCTCCCATCAATTTTGAAAATTTGAGATAATATTCCGAGTAGCTCTAAGACATACGCTAACTTTAAAAAAGATACAATCAATGTTCATAAACTGAATCAGATGATTCAGTAAAATAAATGGGCGGAAGTTATTTCTTTTTTCTTGAAACTAAACAATTCCAAAATGAACACCAATTAAAACGTTTCATCCATTTTTAACCCTAAATCAACATGAACATACACTACTATTCTAATAAAGTTAGAATACTACGAGATGTTCCCATCAGAGGCTGGGTCAGACGCTTGTTAATTGAATTTTAGATTATATCTGTAATGCTAATAAATTCCATATTTACTTACAAATAAGCCTTTGGTAATGCCTGAGCCTCGAAGTTTCCGTTTGAATGTACAATGCAATTTGCCCTCTTATCTTGTTCCTTAATGTACCACTGAAAACCACACAACAGTTTTAAATCACTTCTGGTTCAATTCCGAGATCACTCACATCTGATGGTAAGCTTGAGATCACCAAGAAGTAAGTTCAAGTTCGGCATTCACTTCCTCGTTTTTCGTCAATTTGCACCACAAGCAATGCACGCATGACACACTGACGGCCTCAAGACAACAGATGATGGGAGATCAGAAACCAGGATTGAACACCAATTGCAACTTTACGCTCAAAACCTAAACCTCCATGAATCTGTTGTCCCTGGCGTAATAAGGTTGGCCCTCCGTGTATGTAATCGAGAATTTCAAGGGTACCAATGGTACCTGTCGTTCTCCCACTGATTTCTTCACCCTCGAATGAGAACCACGCAGACTGCTGAGAGACACTGATGGAAAGATCAGCCATTTGATACATTTGGAAAAAGCTCTCAATTTTGCATGCAATTGAGCATTATCAAGTTGGCGTCATTAGTGGCAGACGTTAGCGCCATATTTAGGTCAATGGACTGAATTTTTAAGGAGTGACTTGTTTGAACAGCCAAAGTTGACATTAGTTTGGACAAAATTTGCAATTCTTTACTGTTTGTTAACTCAAGAAATTGTAAGGCATCATATGCTAACACTTGTTTCAGCTTTTAGCCATTCAAAATTGGTACACTTAAAAAATAAACTATCTTTTGCTTGCATTATGTTCTTAAGATTATAAACATACAGACAGGAAAGAGTCCAGGTAAACCTACAGAAAACAAGGACAACAAAAGTTCTGCTTTTGTTGAGTTGAATCTATTGCCTGCGCACCATTACGTGGCCTGTATGTATTAATCTAAGGGTAAAACCTTTAGTCGGTCTTACAGATAGAGGCACGCCATGGTTCTCCTGAGGGCATGGGTTCGAATCCTGCCATTGGAGAAAAAGAAAATATTAGATGGCAGGGCAATGTCAAAGAGTCAAAATGCACTTAACAGCAAAATAGCCGTGATCATTTCTATATTGAACACGTTGAAACAAAACTTTAGGGGTCTCAAGTCTAGCAAGTACTTGAGCACTATTTCATTTAATACTTATTATATTTTGAATTGGAGTTCAAATCATGCCTGAATATTTAATTTATGTTTGCACAACACTGTGACAACACCATCATCTGCTCTTTCTCCAGCGTTAAAAAAGAGCATACATACCATTTTGATATTTTCTAGTGATATTGAGGATTTGCTTACAAGGTCATTTTAGGTAAGCCATAAGTGGCTAAATTGGTCCAGGTCTTTGGCATTAACTTCGCCAGAGGAAAGCCATAACCTTTCTGATCTTTCTGTGCATCAGTAGGTTATCGTCAAGATGGTTTTTGTCACTCTACACATGGTGTCTATTTCACTATCAAATTCTTTTGGAATACGCGCACTCGTTCGATAATTCTCCCAAGCGTTTGAAGCACCGACACACGTTGAGTATATCTTACGAAAAGTTGGTCAGTCCTGAGATACATACGATTTGTGTGTGCATGCACAAAATGATCAATTTTTGCAATAACATCATGACCTTTCGTTAACCAAAAGGAAAATGCATGTCGTAAATGATGGATCAACGTGGTTGGCATTGCAGAATTTGTGGTTGGATTAGACGATTTCTCTAAGAGTTCTATTTTGAATTCGGTATAGCGAAGTTTTATAGCAAACTTATTTCGATCGTCATGGTATGTGTACATCAACTGTTAAGGACTTGGGACATGAAGCATCTGTCTGGAAATTAGCATCGAAATTTCCTTCCTGCACGAAGATTCTCACTCATTGACACAACGGTACCAGAATCCACGAATCCACGACAGTTGAAAGATTTAATAACAAGAGAAAAAGTGACAACCTGAGAATGGATAGCGGCCAGATAAATTGTGAAATATACTCCTTGGCACTTGAAGCTAATTCTGAGACTTCGACGCGTTACGTAGGCAGTCATTTTTAATTGAGAAAAACTTCCCAACGCCTTGCAAAGCGATATTGTGGCTGGAATACCTTTGAAAGAGAATGACGAATGAGTTGGTGAAGAATCCTCATGAGCGATCCGAAGTGAAAAAACTAAACCCAAAGAATTAGTGAGTGGTCAGTCGTATTTCTTCTGTGGAATAAGAAGTCTTTGAGAAGTCAACTAAGTCTTCTTATTTTGTGAAGTCTGCACACTAAACTTTTGGTTCGAAAATCGATTACAATGTGCAATAAAACTGGCGGACCAGGTGTAACAACTTGCAGCCATCAATCAAAGGTCGTGTTAAACTAATACATTTCTCTCTCTAGGAGTAATTTAGAACCGATCCAAGCATATTTTGAAAAGGGAGTAGGCATAATAATAATTAAGTTATCCTACTTATTTGTATTTTTCTATCCGGTCGAATTAAAAATAAACCACTTTGTTTTGATTGCTTAATGGAGTTGACAAGTGGAGATGATAAATGGATATCGGGAAATGGAAGGAAAGAGAGAAAGAAATAACGCAAACTAAAGAGTGGGTCAAGGTACGAACTTCTAGACATGAGGACTGCAAATGGAAACGAAAATTCCGTATCTCCTGAACTTGGTAACTTCATTCAAAATTGGCACTTCATAGGAACACAGGAGATGAACTCGGACAAATTTGGGCCCCCAGTCATGATCAGAGTAGGAGTACAGACGCTGTGATTGGTTCATTACTTTGACTTCGTCTCTTAAAATTCGAATTTTCGACCTACTCTTGGTCAGCAACATAAGCTTTCGATGGCATACACTGTACAGTAACTTTGAAAGGAGCCCCTTTCCAGGAAATTCATATCAAAATGACTTTGATGGAGTACGTAGATCTAAGTATCTTATTTTATAATTATATTTCGAAAAGTGGCTTAGAGCTCCTCCGACCAAGAGCAATCCATTTGGCGGAAAGCCCATTCACTGGTCATATTTCTAGAAGTTCGTGTTCAAGGATAGTTTTCAGATCGAGGGCATAACGAACGTAATCTCAATTGAATTCAAACTTGCAACCCGAGTTGTACTACTTTCTTTTTAAATTCTGTGCTGCGTCTGTCTATCTCACTGTCAATTGAAGCTTTTTCTCACCTCTGTTGCTTGCAAACTCTCACTTTCGCCTAAGGCTCTAAAAGGGGTTTGATTAGAGGGCTTGACTAGCCCTCTAGGTTTGATTAATGACTGACGCTACGACGGTACATCACCCAATGTAGTAATGGGGCAAGTTACTATTTCTCCCTATAGGAACGTTTAGGCAAGCTCTGGCAGGTTCGTTTGTTTGCTGGTACCAGAGTCAGTGATGCAAGTTTGGGGCTTCAAACACGTTTTTGAGAAGCTGACCCTTCTTTCACATAGCTATATATGAGGAGAGGTCAGCTTCGTTAAGACTAGTTTGAAACGCCAATTTTGCATCACTGGCATTGGCAGGTAAGCTTGTTTGTTGGTACGAGCGCTTGCCTAAATGTCTGAATTGGCGCGATTGAAATCATTCTGTGGTTTAAACTCGTTTTTTTGTAGACTTTGATCGTATTGGAGAAAATAATTTACCTTGAAATATGCTTCTTGATATGGAACACATGGAACAGTTGATGAATTTGCTTGATGCATGCGCTGCCAACACTCTTCGTCCTTCATTGCCTTAAAAGAGAGGATGTGTCGCAACCCTGAACCGTTGGTTAATTGGTTCCTGGGCCCTAGCTTCCTCGTTTGGCCATTAACGTTTCTTAACTGGTCTCACTTACTTACTCGCGACCCCAAACTGGTGACCCTGACTTCAACATGTCTGTACAAATCCCCGTTGCCGATTGCTAGGGATATCCTTGCACGTCCCATCCATTCTATCCAGACAAATTTCCTGATGAGGAAGTCCCAAAATCTTGGACGTGAACATTGTCCCTGCAAGGAACGGATGTTTATTTTTACCATCATCCAGAGCTACACCCGTCAAACTTCGTCACTGCTTCAGTCCCTGCCTCTAATCCCGGCCGCTTGCAACCCATCATCCTTGCCTTTTACCCTGATTTCCCCGATTTATGGTCATGTTTGGTAAAGGATGAATTAGATGCTAGCAGTGTTACCTCGGACGACAGATGGGCATACTACGCCCTTTGGGCCTTTTCTAAGGAAGAGGTTCAGATTGTGGCCGGTGCCCTGAAGACTGCTGTGCCTGGCCACTTGTTTGAAACGGTCAAATGGACCCTTACCACCTGTTTTGCCGCATCCGTGGAGAAACGGTTTGACACAATCCTTCAATTGGCCAACTCTCACACAACTGAGGGTTCTGATTTTCCTCGGCTCATGGACGAACTCTGCCGTGCATGCAATAGTCTCACAGTAAAACTACTGATCCTTTCCGCATTTAGACGTGCGATCCCTGCCTCTGTTGCTCACTTGTTGCCTGGACCAAGTGAGGACGCAAACCCAATGACTTACGCTCTGGAGTATGAGCGTCTGGCGCCCTTACCCACCTCTGACAATGTTACCTTGGTTTCGGCCACCAAGGCGCCCGGCCTTTGACATGGCACAAACCGCCCAGAAAATTCCTCCTATTCCCACATCAATAGCCGTGGTCTCTGCTGGTATCACGCAAACACCAAGGCCACTAAATGCCAGCCCAGCTGCAGACATACTGCAAAAAACCACTTCCTGCAATCCACTATCTTTCACACCTCCTCCAAGCCAACTCCTCTATCTTGCCGCCGCCGGAAGGGATTGGCTCATTGATTCGGGTTTGTCTTGTTCCCTGCTCCCTTCCTCACCATGAGGGCCAATCTACACATACTTGCGGGCTACCAATGACTCGTCTATCCCTGTTTACGGATCTAAGGCCATTTCCTTCACATTGAGCCAGAACACGTTTGAGTGCACAGTCTACTTGGCGGACGGGACTAACCCAATTCTTGGGGCCAACTTCTTGCATAAGCACTACCTTTTGCTAGACCCAGCTGGAAAAGTACTCTGTCATCCAAAGTTTGGTTTTGTAACCCACCTTTTCACCGGCCCTCCAAGCCTGGTTCATCAGGTGCACCCTTCACCCCCTTATCTTTCACGAGGCTCTTGGAGCAGGACCCCTGCCTTGGCACGCCGGCCTTTGCGTTCACCAAACCTGCTCATGGCGTCAACCACCAAATCAGTACTTCTTGCCCCCCACTCACGTCCCGCTCAAAGTTACAAGTGGCAAAGGAACATTTCCTTGAACTTGAAAAATTGGGGGTGGTCCAACGCTCATCCAGCCTGTGGGCCAGCCCCCTCCACATGGTTTCCAAAAAGGATGCCTCAAGGCGCCCTTGCGGCGATTATCGCTGTCTCAACAGCGTTACACTGCCTATCCCGTGCCTCAGATTGATGACGCTCTCACCAAACTACATGGGGCTAGAGTGTTTTTATAGCTGGACGTTGTCAAGGGGTATTACCAGATCCCTGTCCACCCTGATGACGTTGCCAAGACAGCCATCAGCACTCCTTATGGTTTATGGGAATTTCTTCATATGCCATTTGGCCTTCCCAACGCTGGCCAAACCTTCCAACGGTTGATGGATTCGATCTTCTCAGACCTCCCATGTGTTTTTGTCTATGTTGACGACATTCTCATCTTTAGCCCCTCTGACTTGCACCTTACTTCGCTCTTGGCAGAGGTATTTTCTAGTCTTGCCAGTAATGGTCTGGCCCTTAAGATCCTCAAGTGCCTTCTGGGCATACCCTCACTCTTTTTCCTAGGCAGCGTTGTCTCCCCTGACGGCCTCAGGCCAGACCCTGCCAAAGTAGCTGCCATCACAGCTTTCCCTCCTCCTGTGGATGTCAAGGGCCTCCAGCAATTCCTGGGCCTTGCTAATTACTATCAGCGTTTTCTCTGCATGGCTTCTTCGTTCAGTGCCCCATTGTCTTCCCATGCTTCCCGTTGTGAAGCCACCAAGTCCTGGTCTTGGCCTTCCCAAGTCTCAGCCGCTTTTTCTTCCTTGAAGGATGCCATTGCCAAAACAACCCTTACTTCACACCTGTCCCCCTCGGCCATTGCAGTCACTACAGACGCCTCCAACACTGCTGTTGGTGGTGTACTTGAGCAATGCTCTGGCACAGCATGGCTCCCAGTGGCTTTTTTCAGCTGCAAATTGCGTGGTCCTGAGCTGAACTACTCCACTTTTGACCGGGAACTGTTGGGAGCATTCCTTACAATATGTCACTTCCGTCATCTGCTTGATTCCAAGCCATTCACCCTGTTCACCGACCACAAACCCCTGGTTGCTGCCCTGACTAAGAGGGGTGACCCCTTTTCTGGACGCTAACTACGTCAGCTTTCTTTCCACTTGGAATTCCCCCTCACCATCCAACATCTTGCTGGTACCGCAAATACTGTCGCTGACGCATTGTCACGCTCCCGCTCACTTCAGCCCGCAATTTCATGGATCCATTTGGCATCTGCTCAAGCGTCCCAGCCCCCTGATGTTCTGGTAACGTCAACCATTTGTCTCATCCACCTTGTTTGCAACGACCTCGAGATAGAAGGAATTGTGCCTATTCAAGGTTACTTGGGGTGTCACGTGTTAAAAATGTTGAATTTGTGCATAACTTAGTTGTATCAGGCTTGTTGGGGTACCATATTGATAGAGCATACGCCCTCCAATTTGCGAATCCTGGTTCGATCCCAGGCTGACCATGTCCAAGCTTCTTTGTGGTATTTAATTACAGCATAAGTTGCTGCTGCAACAACTTAAACGGACGAACTTGCGGTCATTCCCGAGGGTGAGGTAATAATTGATGTTGGGTTGTGACAACGAGGCGCGAATATCCCCCAATTGGGACACCCAAAATCAGATGACAGGCCAAGCAAGAGAGCTGCCGTCTGATTTCCTAACAAACAAAACAAACAACTTAGTTAAGTCTTGCTACAACATCAATTCATTGTCATCTCACATTTACTGAGCAAAATTACAATGATATACATGGCATGATTTGCCCATATTCCAACTTGATGGGAATGACGGTGACTAACTGAAGATCAAAAACAGGCAAGCGTTGAATTGTTGATAACACGCACTTTCAAGATACAACTCCAGTGAAGCCTAACTTCTGAAAATTAACACGTGTATGAGACAGTTTCATGACAAATGAATCGATTCAATAAGCAACAAGATGCATGCTTAAAGTTTTCGAATCTAATGCCTACCCTTGAATGACCACATTACCTTGATGTTAGATTTGAACCAATTGAAAAGAGACTTAAGTACAATCACAGATTCTCGTCACTCTATGAATGCCTATTAGGAGAGGACCAGACCAAAACATCCACCACCTAGCAGGGGCAAGGACAGTGCAGTGTCTAGTACTGATGTGCTCAAATTGACCTTTCCCTTGTTTTTTTCTATTTTTCAGTTTGGTTTTTCACGGGCTTTTCTAACTGCTACAAGGAATGTAATCCCCAGTACTATTAAAATGAAAGGCTATATAATATTTGGTCTACCAACGAGTTCGAATTGGCAGACCTAGCTAGTCTTTGAATGTAGGGTTGGTCTGGAATGCTATCTAAAAAATTGTCCAAGTCTGACTTGAAAGATGAAACTGGATCAACAAGATGGACATTCCCTACGAATATTAGAGGGAAGCAAATTAAACATTGAAGGAGTCCGAGAAAGAAGAGAAGTGGACTTCATTGTTCAAACTAGCCTGGATTCTCGAGGTACGCTCATTAAGCCTCTAAGTCACTAGAATTGACCCTAAATCCTGGGGTGGGAACAAAGCTCATGAAGCTTTGTTCGTTTGCTTATTCGATTGAAATTTCAGGTTATTTGCTTGTTTGCAAATATTTTATCCATATTCAAATAAGCTCACTGTTTCCAAACCACCAGGACTTAAATAGCGAATTTCTAATGCTTACTTTTCATTGTTTTGTAGGAACTAAGTCAAAGACAAATAAATAATAGTTGCTTGCCGTCAAATGTTGAATTTTGAATACCCTTAAAGTTTTGAACAGGCAAAATAGAAGCTGTTTTTGATGTTTGACCCATTTAAAGTTGCCATTTGAGTTTACACGTCTTGTATAGGATGATAGCCATGTGTTGAACCTCTGTCTTGGACCTTTTTGCATTATACAAGTGACAACCACGTTATCTGTGAAGTGAGGGATGATTAGGCTCCTTCATTGTTTAATTTGCTCCCCTCAAATGTTTGTTGGGAGTATCTAGGTATGTAGGTGTTGATCAAGTAGCAGAACTTCAGTTACATTTATTTAAGTTTTTGAAATGCTCATCCACGCTACATTCAAGAGCTAACCAGATCTGCCAACGCTAATTCGTTGGTGGATTAGACATTATATAAAGTTAAGTAAATGATTATGTTTTCATCTTGAACTGTTTGGGTTTTTGCATCGCCACTAGCGGTACGAAGTCTGCAAAAAATGCCATTAACAGATTTGGTTATGACTAAAAAAATTCAATTTTAGTTACAATACCCTTCATGTAGACGGACAATAACATAATTTCATGATTTAGCAGACATTGGAGAATAATAGGTTGAACACAATAGTTGCCCCAGACAAGGAGAGGTAAGGAAATATTGCAGTTCCATCAAACATATCAAGGCAACAAGAAGGGAATGCCCAATTGTCCGTTTTGCAACATATTTGTCAAAATTTAAAAACCTTGCTGGTAGACCATCAAAACATGCCCGAAAATATGCCAAATTTGTTTTTTCATGCCAGACGAGCGCAGAGGAGTCCCAAGTATGCCGCCACATGTACTCTTTTTTTTGGCAAATAAATGTGCCATCTGGCCGCGCTGAATATTTGCCCACGCTTTCAGGTGCTTTTTGGCCAATATTTTTAACCTTGCAAAACGGATCATTTGTGCAATACCTAGTTTGGATTCCGACCGCACCATTCAACATCTCGGGTGACTCATTGCTTTTTGCGACCTATTTTTAATAACCAACACCTAAGGATTCCAGCGGAAATATTTGCAGACCCGATTTGAATATCAATTCTCAGGTCATTCTTTTAGCAAACATGGGCAAATACGATTTCACCAAAAGCATCTCGTCATGGTTGAACTACTATTTAACAGACAGTGCACAAGTATTAGATACAGGCTTGTGCGTTTAAAATATAACACTTGTTTAAATCTCCTGCTATTTTTATCAGAGTTCCTTTTGGAAAACAAAACATTTCAACTCGAAAGGAAAGTGTTTGGAGAAGGTGTTAGAAACTTTACAGCCCCCATCTGTTCGCTTGTGAAGTAGGGCGAGCTCAAAATATGGAGCAACAAGGAGCATGAATTCTTGCCTTTCCACGGACGGAATAACATCCACCAAGAAGGACCAGACAGTTATCGGCTCTGATGGGCAAAAATGGGCCTCAAGCTCTTGGGCAAGGATGAGAGGCTTAACGCCGACGACTCCGAACCAAGCTTTATCATAAACAGGTGCTGCAAGTTCTGCTCCAGGCTGGAATTGATGATCATTGCTGATGGGGGTCAATAAGTAACATGCATTGCTCTAGGTTCTAGTTATTGATTACATTTAATTCGGTGACCGGACAACTTGACCCATTGGACAACTCGACTCAGCAAACAGCTCGACCCAGCAGACAACACGACCCAGCGGACAACTCAACCCAGCAGATAACTCGACACACCGGACAACTCGACACAATACAATAAATAAACACATGTTGACCAAAAAACATGATTATGGAAAAAACTAAAGCTAGATGAGTCAACATTCGATGTGCATGCAAAGATGTTAGCATCAAAATATCAAGTTTGATTAAAACATTATCAAACTTGATTTTCACGCCTTAATTGATGTAAACATAACTTGCTTTTGAAGATCAAATGATGAATTGTCTAAAACCTTTCAAATTTTGACATGTTTTGCATCACAGTTCCAATTTTGCTCCATAAGTATGAACTATTTGTAAGCTGGGTGGAGTTGTCCGCTGGCTCGAGTTGTCCTGGGTCGAGCTGTCCACTGGGTCGAGTTGTCCTGGGTCGAGTTGTCCTGGAATCGTATGGCTCCATTGCCTATAGTCGCTCATAGTATGGACTTGACTTTTTGGTTCAAGTTACCCCTTTGAGAGTCTCGTTCCTTTGCAAAAAGCGGTGAGATAGGTATTAACTATAAGCTTAGCCCACGCAGGCAAGCAAATTATTCTTTTTATAAACTACAGGGTGGATTTTATAAGGTGTTACAGAATTTGCTTTGGCAACAGTGACTATATGGTTGAACCATTTACTTTCCAAATTGGTGCCCCAATTGCCGACGGTATTGGCTTTGCATTGAAACCATTGCAACATTTTTTGAACAACAGCTTTCGACGTACGGAAGCCAAGGTCAGCAAGTCATTTCTAGGGACAGTACAGAGCGTGCCAGCGGTGAGGCTGACAGTGGGTGTTTTCTGTGCATATTTTTTGTCAAGAGCTACCAATTGGACTAATCTTTTTTACACTGAAAGGAAGTTTATCGAAGAGCCTAAATCCAGAATCTGGTGTATCTAGAGCAATTTTCATAGCGGCAATTGATGCTTTTGTTTGTAACACTTTATCCCGTTCACCCTGTATATAGAGTTAGAATCAAGAATCTGAAAGAATGTTGAGCAAATCAATCACTTGCAAGCAATAGTGAAAAACAGCCTTCCTTTACTTGTTTCTCAGTTTCCTTGAAAATTATGAGGGGAGTTTAATACCATCAAATAATTACAGTTAACATTGTGAGTGGCTTTTTGTTTTCTTTTAACCAATGACTTTCTTTCTCATTCAAATGATCAAGAGATACCGAAATATGGATCCAATATTTGGGAATGCTATTTTCAAGCAAAGTGTGCAATCATACAGGGTGTAAAATTGACAATTAGAATGAATTTTTCGTTTTGGAAAAGGTTGCAATGTCGGGAATATGCATATCGCATTTGCACTTTTTGATTTAGCCTAGTCTATTATCCGTGGGAACTTTTAAACATGGGGAAGCCGATGAAATATGGGTCCTTACTGAATAATACAATCGTCAATGGTTAAAACTACTATTGTTCCATCTATATTCTAATTCCAGAGCAAATCAAGAAATGCTTACGGCTAGTTATAATTATTCATCAAGTTACTTTAAAAGCCAACATTTTTATGGAGATAACTTATTCGTTTCCAGTTTTTGGGATGCGAAAAATCAAGATTAAGAGAGGAAGGAAGAAATTCAAACTATGCGAAATAGCAACTTCTTAAAATTGTTGGTAAGTCAAATCATTAGCTTTCAGGCACTGCCTGAGTGTACAAATAAATTCAGAGTAGTTACGCTATAATTTCCGGTTGACCATCCAAAAGTATATGAATCAGATAAACAGTAATTGACAACTGCATGATTCGCCTTGACACGCCAAGTTCAATTGATACTGAGCACACGCTGATGGTGGGTTCGTCGTCTGCTTAGGCAAGGATACCT
The DNA here is from genome assembly GCF_007210705.1 of Tigriopus californicus. Taxonomy (NCBI): domain Eukaryota; kingdom Metazoa; phylum Arthropoda; class Copepoda; order Harpacticoida; family Harpacticidae; genus Tigriopus; species Tigriopus californicus. The sequence continues at coordinate 12,813,555 of NC_081442.1, forward strand.
TTAACAAGAGTATTGGACATGGCAATTTGCAAAGCTAAGCCGCTTTGTGATACCAATATTTTGGATCCCCAAAAGCCACAAGGCATACTACCATAAATTATGAAAAAGTGATTGAAAATTTTAAAAAATATGTTTTTATTACAAAATTTTGAGCTATTTTTCCTTAAATGAAAATATCGAGAGTTTCTAGTTGAGTTAATAAAAAGTCTAGAGTTTTAAGAATAGGTAACTATGAATATAAAAAGGAATGTGCAGTTTGGTCTCAAGTGCCAGCACCTTATTGCCTGTTTCTATTAATGACTCGATCAAAGTGCTGTGACAAAAAGAGAAATCGGCCTAGCTCCGCTGATGTTCACTCCTCTAGTTAAAGGTCTCTCTGGTTTAGGCCTTGAGGTCGTTTAGGGGCTTAGCTAGCCTCGCCTTATTGCGGCCACCGAATCCCAAAATGTTTGCAACGAAAGCTATGCGGCAAGACAAAATGAACAATAGCTTAACCGGTATTGTTGACCGTTTCCAATTAGACACTAATATTTTAGCAAAAACCTTGGCCTGACCCAATGTCTGTTCTTTGGGGGGCAATTTGCATGTTGAGTTAGTCGATTTGATTGTGAAAATCCTCGCAATAGATGGAAATAAAACATTAAGAGTTTTTTTGCGGACTTCCTTACCGCTGCTCAATTCAAGGCATTTATGCATTTCACTTGACTTTATATTCATTTAATATCTGAATCATCAACAAATCAGAGCTTGCGGATCCGGGTAGCCCTTGACTTTAAGGTTGATCGGGAATTTTGATCAAAAACTTGTCCAAGTCTGACCTAACGAATGCTTCTGTATATATAAACGGATTTGAGGAATGTTTCTGCAAACAAATTAAACAATAATAGAGCCCGAGCAAGAGGACATATGGACTTTTTGTTCTAACTAGCTTGGATACACGAAGCAAAACGATTTCGATTTGAAATTTTGAGTTTTCCCTCAAAATAGCTTTTTTTTCATAGCATCAAGTCACATCTTTTTTTCAAGGAGATCCATTCTCCCCTTTGCTCTTTAATCTTTTCATTAGCAATCTTCCAATCTTGTCTGAATCATGATGGTGTGGTGTGGCAAAGCAAGAAAACAGTGCGATGTATGATGTACGCTGATGATCTCTGTCTCGTGGCACATTCGGTAGAAGACCTCCAAAAGGCCACGACAGATTTGCTTGATTTCTGTCAGTTGAACGACCTTCAGGTTAATGGTGTGAAATCCAAGGTTTTGGTTTTCCACAAGGGCAGACTTCCAGCTTGCTCGGTCGTCTTCAGGGGAGTTGAACTCGAAAGAGTGAAGTTCAATTACCTGGGAATGATATTTTCGTCTCAATTATGCTTCTCAGCCCACTTACGTCACTTGAATGTGAAAGCCAGAGGAAAGATTCGGTTCCTTTTGTCATGCTCGAAGCTCTGCGACCTCCCGTTTGCTCTGATATTGCGCGTCTTTCAAACCTTTATCTTGCCCATCGACGAGTATGGATTGCCGAATTTAGTACAAGAAACATTGCTGGTAGTGTAGGCGACCTGAGTTATTGGGAAAGACTCCAGTCCCTTGAATTATATAGCATTCAACGAAGACACGAGCGATACCTTATTCTTTACATGTTCAAGTGTCTCCACGGTCTTTGCCTCAATCAAGGCATTGACCGCTCCCAGAGTGACAGAAGAGGCATTACTTGTGCCATTCGACATAAGGCGAGTTTGTTGGACAATGTACAACCTTTAGCCATAGATTTCTAGACGCTTGATGTCGGACGACCGACCACTCGGTTGGCTAAACAGTACAATAAACCGGTTTGTAATCAATTCCCAGGAGACCATCCATTGTACTGTTTTACCAGCCGAGTGGTCGGTCGTCCGACATCCAGTGTCTAGAAATCTATGCTTTAGCCCATACCTCTCCGACTATTGGGACATTCAGGCAGATTTTGCAGCTGATTCGGTTAAGTAAACAAATGTTTGTTTGCTGGTACCCGGTTAGTGTATCGTGGGTGTAAATTGAACATTTTGATAAACCCTAAAGAATATGCCTAAGGAATCAGCAAGTCACAAGAAGAGAAAAAATGGGACGTATTGTTGCGTTGTCGATTGCCGAAAGAGTCAGCGAGTGGATGGTTCTCGTGGGATCAAATATCACTCGTTTCCCACTGATGAAAAGCGTTACTATCAGTGGGTTAGAGCCGTCAGACGTGAAAACGCCCATGGTTCGCTATGGTCACCAAGTTATGGTATATTTTTGTTCTGGTATTCGTTGCGGGTTTATATTAACCAAGAATATTTTGTTTCAGTGTCCCGGATCTGCTCATCTCACTTCGTTGGAGGTGTGAAAAGCGATGATCCTGAGAGTCCAGCTTACTATGCGACGATATTTCCAACCAAACATGTCAAACCCAAGACCATGTCAGATCTTAAAAGGTTTGAGAGAAGAAGGTCAAGGGAAAATGCGAAGTTGATAGCCGAAAGTGCTCAGACTAGTGAAAAGGCTCCCCAGATCGCCGATGAGGATCGATCTCTTTCCCTTGATTCGAATAGAACCCAATACAACCATGTCTTCCCTGACACTGTGGTGGGTCTATCTAGTTGTGTGGATGTGTCCACTCAAACGGAAGAATCGAACGCTCCTTGTGAATTTCGTTGGAGTTGTGATGCAGAAATTAATGGCAACGTTATGTCATTCTTTACTATGGCATCTATTCCACCTGAAATTTGCCCCAAAAATCCCAACATAGACCGTGGTAATCCAGATCCAAACGAATCCAAGCCGGCACTCTTTCCGATTCTCAGCCTGAGCGAGAAACAATTTCAAACTTTTTGCGGAATTTCGATCTCAGATTTCCAATATCTTTTGTACAAAGGAGGAGACGACTTAAAAGACACCAGAGTGCTCTCAAGGGAACAGAAGCTTGCCCTTTTCTTCGTCAAACTGAAACTGAACTGTTCATTTCTTGTACTTGGGGGTATGTTTAATGTGTCACAACAATTTGCGAGCTCAACCTTTCGTCAAGTATTAGAGGTCATGTCAATCATCATGAACACGTTTTTGGGTTACTTCCTCATATTGCCTTTTTGCTTTCGCTTCGTTTTCACGGCCGTATTGGAAGTTTGCATTATCAGATGGTGTTTGAAAGAAGTACTTTTGGACCGTTTCCGACTTGCGAGCGCAAGCAATTTGTTTGGAACGAGAAGCTGAAATTCTGAATTTTCTCGACTGGTGCCAAAGTTTTTTGGTGAATTGGCCTATGGTCAACTTGCACAATGCGATGGCGGAAACTGGATCACATTCCACATTCTTCTGATAAAATGACTGATGACTTGAGGACAAGAAGTTCAAGTTGATGTCAGCTAAATTAGGGATTGTCATCGGGTGGAAAAATTGAGCTCTAACCTCTGATGCCAGCTCACGATCTTCAATAACTACTTCGGGGGGCCTTGCTTACGCAGTAAGACATTTAAACACGGACGAGCTTGCCAAGCCAAACATTTGTAACTCATTAGCCATCATTTGAAATTGATGCGCCGTGTCGTTGCCTTGCATCAGGACTTTCGATTCGGCCGTATTCGTTGATCCCAGTAACTGTTCAATGCTTTCGCCCTTTGGAAACTTCTTTTGCAAAAGCTTGCTAGGAGCGTGCCACAGTTGCCTTTGATCAGTTTGAGTGTCGGATCGCTCTTGATTGACAAATTGGAACAAGGCCGCACCATGCTTGCACTGAGCCACACAGCCTGCCTGACACGAACATCTGGAACCAATGATTCTGCATGCTCTTGGCTCCAGCTCAAACTCAAGATTGTAAGGAGTTTCTCGAATACTGGTGGTACGAAAGCACTTACTACTTATAAAAACCTGGCTTTCATGGCGGTTTTCTGTCACATTGAAGAGATTATCAATGATACTCTTCTCATTCTCCAACATGAAATCACGAAACGTAATCCCCTCCCTGTATCTCTTCAAATCCTCCACCCACGAGGGTGATCGGTTGATTCCAGGGAGACACCATGCAAACCACGAAACGATGATTTTAGAAAATGCTTTGATAACGGTTGGTTCTTGTGGTAATTATTGATAATTCCTTCCTGACTTGACGTTCTCTCACTTTGCGGTACCAGCAAACAAACATTTGTTTACGTCAAAAGCATCAGCTGAAATATCTGCCTAAACGTCCGAATTCTACTTATTAGATGAACCCTTGCCTAGTCTTAAGCGAGATTTGGAATGTTGCCTGCTAACGATACCTGACCAGCCCCACGTTCAGGGGTGCCTCAAAGCCGCAGGTACTAAATCGTTAGTAGATCATTTTTTTTATAAAACATAACTTGATTTGCTGGGAAATCTAAGCATCGGCTAAGAAAACCGTAAAAAAGGATGATACCGTTGAATCATTTCATTTATATGATATGGTTACCAAAACTTTTGATACGGACATCTGAAATACCATTTAAACCAATTTGAGTGGGCGGATTGGCTTCAGGAAGACTTGTCTGCATTCCAGTCTTGGGCACTGAATACCGTGTACCGGTCACTTTCTTTTTGACACCTAGTTATATTGTTGACTTTGCCTGCGTCTAAATGGTTGTTTTCGAGGAACAGGCTCACTGTTTGACAGAGGTTGAATAGTGCGTGGAATGTTCTGGGGCTGAGTTTAGTTTGAGCCAAGATCATGCTTTTGTAGTGTTTTCGTACCAAGGCAGCCCATAATTAACTTTTCAAGGTAAAGTAAATCGTACGATGATGATTAAACTCAAATTATTCTTCAATTTCTGCTAATAATAGAGCCTTCATAATGCATGCATAACAAGACCAAAAGATATTTGTATGTCATCCACTTTTCTTAAGAAATCCCAATGGTGGATGTAAATCATATTCTAGAGCTACTCATTCATAAAGTACAAGAAGCCTAAAATTATGGGCACTTCCAACTGTACTAATAAGCACGAAGCTTTTAAAGATCTTCGTGGAAAACAGTTATTGAGTGGGGCAGTAAAACCAACATATTAACTTAAGAGTGTAATTGGGAGCACGAAGGAAAAGAGACAGGGAAGAGAAAATGGAGAAAGTAAGTGGGAAGAATGAATAAGTGTGTTGTAGAAATAGAGGATAGATAGAGAATGGCCAGACCAAGATCAGGACTCCAAAGAGGACGAACCATGAGGAGTGATTTTGAAGGTTTACTTGATTCCGTTATCTTCCTACCGCCAGCGGCAGTTTGGGTTGTCTTGGGCGGCTAGGACGAGGTTGGGCTCTTTCTTGATTTTTGGCTTTTTCTTTTCTAGCATAATCCAGGTCTGAATCATGAATCTTATAGTTTTCAAACATAACAAAGGCACATTTCATTCAAACAATATTAATTTCTTGCCTGAAAATTTGTGTGCTTCAAGTACTTCAAACTCTTTAAATCGACGGAATTGGTGGCCGAATAGAGTTGAGTTTTGCAGCTTCAGATTGTCTAATTTAAGAGCCAGAGTTGCTCATGGGGTTTCAGAGCCACAGCAAACAAGGTAAGAAAATTTTGTCGTGGGCACAAATACAGGCGTCGGTAGTTTTGTTTAGGAGAGGAAACTTCGTGTTCAGTACAGGGGGACCCGCTTATATCGTCGCCTTCGAGACCGAGCCAAATTGACGATATTATCAGTTATATCAGTTGCGTAATGACGTTAATTTCGCTAACGAATCTTAAACTACGAGTGGGTTTTTTCGTGTTCTGCTTTTGTTTTCAAGATCAAATTGAGAAATATACATAAAAGTTGCTTGCAACTTTCAAAAGGATTAATTGGTGTTGTCAAAAGTGTTAGTACGCTTTTAATTGCAAAAAAATGCTTACTGAGGTGAAATGTGTAATCAGAAATGAAAGCGTAAATTATGCGCTTCAAAATTTGCCTCAAAATAAGGATATATAGAGTGAGGCGACTTTAGAAGCGGAGACAACTTATACAAAGGCTGTAAAAATGAATCGGGACTTTGATAAAACGACTTTATAGGCGAATTGACGATATAAGCGGAGACGATATGAGCGGGTTCCACTGTAGTTATAGCGCAGATGCTTAGAAATGAGAGAGGTCCCTGGTTCGACCTTTCTCCTAAGGAAATGTTTGAACGGATATATACCCTCCGATCTTTCACTCAAGTACAAAAAGTCAAATGTTATGGCTTGTGAAATGTTTGAATTTTAGTTCACCTCTAAATCATTTCCTATGACGAATATGTTTAATGACATTTTGAATGGAAATAGTAATTGCAAACATTGAACACTTTTTTGCACATAAATTGCAAACAACAAAACACTGCAGTGCTTTGACTGAAGCGAGCGAGGAGCCTCGTGAAGGTAAAAATTTGCCCATGATGGAAGTGGTATCTCGAACCTTTGATTTAGTCTCATTTCCTTGTTGTTTCCTGTTTGTTGATGAGGCATTCTTCATTGAATAATGTGTCCCGACTTGGCATTGAAAAGCGAATAATTCCTCACAATTTTATTCTGAAAACAACTCCAGTTTGAAATAAACTCACTGACAAAATTTTAACAATAGGATGAAGAAATTGAAAAGAGAACCAACCGACAGAAGTCATATTCGAAACGAAATGCTTATGAATTATTCATACAGTTTATGTAAAGTTTATGGTTAATTTTGGCTTGCGAAATTGAT